>NC_060254.1:50866299-51166776 GCF_921293095.1 Ischnura elegans | reverse complement strand
AAGCAAGAGTGACTCCTGACTTACTACATTTGCAGCAATCATTGTAATACCATTCCTTCTTTTAAATTCGTACATGGATTTTATTGCAAACAGGCAGAGAAATAGCAGGTCTAAATCAAACGCAATGGAGTTATGTTTCTAAGCTAGATGAAAATGTCACCAAAACTCGTTTTCATGATCATGAAAAGCATTTCGAACAAAAAAGTGATCCGTCAAATGTTATGTCAGTTCAAAAAGACGTAATTGGAGTCAATTTTTGTCACGTGATGACCTCGCTGCGATTTGTTTTTCTCCTAAATCGATCTCTTTCAAAAACTCAAAACCATGTCGTCAAAAACCACTTTCATGTTTTCATCACGAAAGGGCTATTTCGGAAAGTAGATGCACGGTTAAAAGATGTTAAAAAATCCCTCGACGCACTATGAATACAAACTCTAAAAATACATCTTGAAGCGTTGGACGAGGAAATAAAGGCGGTAGAACTTTTAAATGACTGACAATTTTATGAGACATGTCTGTACATCTAAATGAAGTAGGATTTGGGGATGGATAACTATACAGAGACCAGAAAACCTCTGAATGAAGAAAAATATATGATTGCCATGCAATACTTTACACTACGATGTCATGTTATTTGATCTCGCAAAGTAATTAAGTAATACTTTTTCTCACGTTAGCAAACGAAACATAATGTTGACATACGGATAGGTTAAAAAACAATGTGGGCCTATAAATGTTACAACTATTTCTCGCCTTTAAAATTTGTAAAAGTTAGTCTTCCTAAAGGCGTGTGGTGAAAGATTACGCTAATGGTTATTTTTATAGACTTACTAACTATACGGCAAGTAATGAAGCAGCAGCGATTAAACTGAATTACCCAAAAATTTTAGAATAGATATTTAATCTATTTTTCTAGTTCTGTAAGAGAAAAAAAGGAGAAATATAGCTAAAGTGGTCAGCACCACAGATAAAATAGTAATCAAGCTCGCACGGAGCCAAAGAATTTTGACTACGGCAAAACGTGCTTTTATGAGAGTCCGCTTCGTTCCTTTTCTAAAAACGATATAATTAGAAAAATAAAGTCTTAAAGATAAGCGCGTCCTCACAATTAATATATACACCAAATCCTGCTTTACGGAAAATCATGAACAGCGTGGATTCAATGTTCTCTTTGTAATTGACTGATGGCTAAAATAATTGCAATGCATCAAAACTTGGATGACTGCTGCAAAACTTGCTGTCTTGCATGTTTACAGAAAGACTTTTATCGAAGGGTAGTGTGTATTAGTAAATTTAAGAGTATTTAATCCCAGTAAGTTCCGTAAAGCGCTAGACATGATTTGTGATTCATTGAAAATAATGAAGTAATGGAAAAATAAACCTTTATGGTGCATTCTGATAAAAATTGAGACTTGAATGACGGCGGATGGAAAAAAATTGCCTGTATTAAATTACAAAATCAGATACATTTGCTTCAGAAGATGAAGTAAAATAAATAATTTGTCAGCAAAAATTATATGATTCAAAAGGGTTTAATTTAGCAAGACGCTTTAAACAGTTTTCATATTTGATGCACTCAAAACTACCGACTCCTTTATCTTTACCCAGTTTATCAACACAGCCAATTTTTAATCAAATTTTTTCGATGATATTATATTATACACTCCAATTCCAATCAAAACAGACGCATAAAGGGTGCATAGTTTTTTAGCTAAATTGACTTCGGCAGATCACTTGCAAAACATACCCATTATACAGGAACGTACGTTTCCACGGGCGTTCAAATACAAAATAAATCAAGACAAGGCAATTCAATCCACTCCAATTATCTTTTTACATAAGGAATCCTTTTTCAGAGATAAATGTTCTCCATAAAATCAAATTTATGAGTGTATATGGAGCGTTCAAAATACATCATGCACTCTAACGTCAAGTCTACTCACTGTAAAGCGGTATTTTTTCATTCTAGGCCGATTTTTTCTTCGTCCCATTTTTATCAAGCATTCAATTTCATATAGAATTGAATCGGAATACCAATAAAATTTGGCCAGGGTAATACTTCGATCTGATTAATAGAAGAACAAATTGGTTATTGAAGACAGAACAAGCTTTTTACATGGGCCAACATTAAATTTTGTTTTTATTTCACTATTCCACGCTGTTCATTCCACGATCTTTTTCATTTAATTCTTTGTAAAAGAATTGGAAGAACTTCTCTGTGAATAATCAAGAGCATTTTGGGGCCCTTTATGTAAATGTTGTAATAAAAGTGCAATGAATGCCTCGTTTCTCGTTATTTTTAATGAAATGGACTCGACTAAAATTCAATCAGTTTCGATTTTCAACGAGATGCCCTTTGTGTATCCTATATCACTAAACTTCCAATGAAATTAGTTAAAATCGATAAATGATGAAGTAAACAATTTTTTTTTTTACTTTTACTTCCCTGAAGCGAACTGAACTTTCGTTTCGTAACGGTGCGGCCTTTTAGCAGGCACCAGAATTGAATTTAAAAAATTCCAATCTTCATTGACTGCGCCCTCAATCATGGAACGTTCTCTTAATTTCATCAGAAGGGGATGGGGGGGTCAAGGTGACTTCCAGTGGTTTGAATGTGGAATTCCATTGCATATCACTACAAATCAATGATTTAATGTATAATACATTTAGGACTTCTTACTTTATTGGTAGTCGGGACCACTTAAGGCGAAATTGAGTAAAACATATTATCTCGAAAAATGGGTAGCAACCATTATTATCCTTAATATATGTGCAAATGCATAATAAATTTAAGATGAAAGTATCGTAAAATCAATTCTCAGGTTATCATTAACAGGAAACCACATAACAAGAAAATATGAATAGCCCGATATAAAAGAATGTTTTACTCGGTAGTCACTTCATTAAAACGAATTACAAAATGCACGGGCTAAAATTTACATCAGCAAAAATAATGCGTGTCCACTCTTTACATTTAACATTGATATAATTAATTAAAAATATTTTAGACATGATAGTCTGATAAAGACAATCGTCGAAGGGTAAGTGGATTATAGGAATGGAAAAGGAAGACATCGAACAAAACATATGGAACAGATAAAGAAGGATGTAAAAGAGAATAAATACGTAGGTGTGGAAAAATTAGAAATTTCAGTATACCCGGACTAGCCACAGTGATAACTGTATAGAGTCACCCACAATGCACAAATTGTGCGAGAAATCCACAGAGAAAAAATCATTCGCCTCGACCAGGATTAAAACCCGGATCTCCCCATATCCGGTAGAGTACTTAAGCCAGTTAAACTACCGAGATATCATTCTCTCCGGTGGAAATTTGAGGACTCCACCGGAAAAGGTGGTATGGACTGCTGAGCACATGATGCCACAAGTAGTCTAAATGATGCGCACAGCGCAATATCCGGAGTGCAAAGCCCTAACTTTGACCACGTAGAGGCGGTCGCTGTATACTAATTTAAGTATACCGGGGCTAAATTGAGTAAAAAATATTATCTCGAAAAATAGGTAGCAACCATTATTATCCTAAATATATGTGCAAATGCATAATAAATTTAAGATGAAAGTATCGTAAAATCAATTCTCAGGTTATCATTAACAGGAAACCACATAACAAGAAAAGATGAATAGCCCGATATAAAAGAATGTTTTACTCGGTAGTCACTTCATTAAAACGAAATTGAAATGACTTTACGAAATCACCCGCAATGCACAATTTATGCGAAAAATCCGCAGAGAAAAAAATCATACGCCTTGACCAGGAATCGAACCCGGATCCCCCAATTTCTGGTCTTTAGCCAGCTAACAGGGGTCATTCTCCTGTGGATTTTTCTCACAGAAAATAGCCATTAGGAGAATTGAGTGGAGAACTTCGTCTTACCAATCTTAGAATTGCAGACCAGTGGTGGTGATGATGATGATGATAATTAATTAACTTATGCCTTGATTTATACATGCAATTAGCGCGTATTGCAGCCGGTTTACAAAAGCGACCTCAACGACGCGATGACTTCATAGTGAGGATATTGAGTGAAGTGATGTGACTGCAAAGTGAGAATATTCATTTATGCTAGATATTAGCAAAATAATATTTCAAAGTTCGAGGAATTCCATTAAGAAATTAAGAATTTCAATAGATTCTTACATCAAGAATGTAAGTTTTAATAAACATATATGTCTAAAGTAAGATTATATCCCCGCGTAATTCGAATCGCTCTTTCGTCAGCGTCACGAGTGGCGAAAATGTGTAAATCCATTTGAAGGTGCAGTGGTTGAAAACACATTTAGTAGCCCACTGGTGAATCCTCTTTTACAATATATGTGTAAGTGGACTTGCGCTTTTCGGCACCCCCTCTTCCTTTGTGGCGCCCATTCCTGCTGGACCACGAGACCGCCCCATCAGCCACCCCCCTTCTCAATGAACACACTTCGCAAATATTTACCCCAGCTGAGAAGGGGTTCCGTCCCGCCTTTTCTCACCTCCCCTCCACCTTTCCCTAGCATTCCTCCCATCACTCACCAGGAATTAACTCGCCTTCTTCGTCCCAAGTAATCGTGAACCAGCATTCTAAAGAGCCCCATGTTTCATACAAGAGCCAAATAGTTAGCATCGCTATTCGAAAACTGTTGGAACTAAACAATATTCCGACACCTACCTCATTTTAATACACTAAGCACTTTACCCATGAGTTAGCCACGAGGGTCATAGTAAAATCACGGTCAATTAGACGATAGAACAATAAATGTGCCAAATAGATCCCCATGCACTAACTTTATCATCTCAAATTCTTTCTCAATTTCCTCATCTATTCTATCTTATTCTTTTTATGCCGGGGATCGAAATGGGTGACAATCTAATAAGGTACACTGCGGAAATACTCTAAAATACACTTAAATATGACAAAATCGGATGAGAGTCTTTTTCAGACCATAGACTGAAAAATAGACTAAACTTATTAGATAAAATCAAGAGTAATGTATTTTCTGACGAAGTTAGGCATATCTTACGAGCACCAACATACTACGATAGATCAGATCATATAAATAAAGTAAGATAAATAGACTGTAGAACATATAGATTCAGAATGTCTTTTTCCCACAATCATTAAAAGATTATACCGGCAGCTTTGGAACTCACAGGTAGATTAGATGACTTGTATTGCACCCTAGTAAATTGTGTATGCCTTAATGCATGTTTCTGGATTTTCTTATTATTTCTAACAGCATGTTTTGTGTGTTCTAGCTTTCATGGCAGAAAACTTTAATAAGTAGTTTGCAAATTTTCCGTTTGCATAAATGTGGTGGTATAATTTGTTAGTATGCGTGACGATTTTGGACCGTGTGGTGTGCATGTGGAATCCAATTGCATGCTGGTATTTTTAACCCCCTGTCAAACACCCTGGAGGTGACTCGCAGGGTATTATGTATATGTAAAAACCTTTATTCATTTTGATAATTTTCAATATTTTTAGCAGGGGGTCATGATTTTGATATCCCATATCGCAGGCATTTTTTCTCACTCCTTTTCCTAAAGATATCGCTCGTGCCTTTGTTGGAAAATACTTATTAAAGCTTGGATTTTACTGTTCTTTATATTCTCCCTTGCATACAAGAGCACACCGAAATGATGCTATCAAAAGCAATAATCATGATACTCCATCCTAAGTAATAGCGCTAAAAATACACTCACTCATGGTATCATGAATAAACAATGTCTTTTTATCAATTTCGTTCTTGAAACTTATAAAATGAAATATTTAGTTCTGCGATGCCAAGAAGCTGCCAACAATGGTCAGCAAATGGAAAAAATTTATTTCACATTTTATTGGAAAGAAATTCCATTAAATGATATCTCATCCATTTCCAAAAAAATATAACTCATAGAAAAACTAACGATAGCATTCATACTAATGGACTATGATATGATATTGCTCCGACAAAAATTGAACTGCGATGGCATATAAAAATAAACCCAGCGTGAATCTGGTCTCCAGTCGACAATAACACGAAGACTGCCACCGTAGGCATAGTAGTTACTGCGACGTGAAATATAATGCATCAGCAAGAATCCATGGAACATAGATTCATCATGAGAATAACTTTTTTATGGGGAGAACACAATGGATGAGATGAGGGAGGAGGTATTTTTACTGCTATGATACCACTGATTTTAAGAGCGCTGTCTCTCTAATGTCCCACGAGTTTCTGTGTCAATGCAGAACAATCCATTGAATAAACGTCCAGAAAAGTTTATACCAAGGCGATTGAAAGAGATGTTGACCAAAATCAACGCATTCAATGGCAATGGCTTGAAAAAATACGCCGTGTTTTTGCAAATAAATACTGAAAAAACTCAAATGCCAAAGAATAATCTTGGAAAATTAAATTAACGTAGCCTAAATTTACCTCGTTCCTACGTATGAACATGCAAATGCCAGATGCTAAAAAAAGCGAATGGTGTGATTAAGGCAATTAGCGTATCTCGCGATTGCTGTTATAGCAAAACGGTAGAACTTGATTACCACTAATGCACGCTTACTTTTTGTGAAAGGTAGTTCTTTCACATTCAGGTACTTCCCTTTCTCATTGAGAAAATCATCGCCTCAAGCCAATCGTTATAAATTTCGTTTGATTTCGAGACGACATAAAATGCATACCGCTATTTGCGAAACACATTAATTATTCATAATTTGAACGCCCGCAATGCCTGAATATTATGCATACCCTAATCCAGACGTGATATTTCGGCTCGTTCACCAAATTTTAAATATTTTTGATGGATTTAGATCTAGAAAAATAAAGAGACCCATATTATTTCCCGTCGAGCAACAAGTTTTTGCAGAAAAGATGATGAAGTTACTCGCTGTTATCCGGACGTGTCACCGCGTCTCAGGCACTCCACGCGCATCGATCCAACTTGGTCATTGAATTGGTGAGAAATTCTCTCCATTTTTTTAGTGAGTAAGTCCAAACTGCAATGACGTCATCAACTCATCAAAAAGGGGCAGCAACTTTCGCATTTTCTTCATTGTAAACCTTTGGGAGAATTCTCACCTTGAAGTAACCTTACTTTATTTGAGCTAGTAAATAAGTCCAAACTAATGGCGTCATCAACTCATGAAAAATGGGCGGCAACGTTCGCATTTTTTTTTTCATTTTTAACTATTGAGAGAATGGCTGAGTGAGATTTTCTTTGAAGGGAGCATGCCTGCATTGACCCGACAGGGAAGGAAAAGTAAACTCGTTAGTCCAGAGGATTTATTTGGTCCCTACCTTTCTGCAGTTCTCCGAACATTTTCATCAGTGTCAACCATCCCTCCAAATTCCATCCGCACCACCAATTCTCTCTTTTAGGTTAATTGTTTGTAACTTAGACTAAAAGAACTTATTCCCCGATGGGAATAAATATATTGGATATTGGAGGATACAACTCTACATATGGGCGCTATGCAAGCGTCTCACGTACGTGAACAAGGGGACCACACAGAGAAGGCCCAGTTCCAACCTGCTTAAAGCTTATTTCTGTTGCCACTTCGGCCGCATTTTAATCCGTTTTCAAAAATGTCCGCAGCGCTGTGATGAGATGAGTGCAATTCCACTTTAATCCAATATTTTGCAGAACAATGTTTGTAATTTCGAGGAATAGCATTAAAAAGTAATGAATTTGATCTATCAAATCGTTATGAATGACAATATCGGTTATCATCCTTGATTATGCCTTATTTTCCCATGAAACTAGGATCAGTTTGTCCGTCAGTGACGCGAGTGGCGACTTTAGTAAACCTATTTAAATACGCCGATAGCGATAACTTATTATGAGGCCGACTTGTGGATCCTCTATTCTAACATTCGTGTACGTGAATATCCGATTCACAGATGCACAATTACAACGGAACGAGGTGATAGACTCATTAGCTACAAAAGAAACAAGTGGCCCGCCACGGCGCCCATTATAAACTAACACTCCCAATATCGAATTTCCCCTATTTCACTAGCCACTATGCACTTTAATCATAATCAACCTTGCATAATATCCCCACCCCGTAAAACCAAGAAGTGTAATAACTGATCGACCTGAAGACGCCGCACAGTGGGGCCAAATGCTTAAAAGGTGGTCATAATTATTAAATATCATGTAATTTGTTTGAAATTTGGAATATAACCGTTTTCGAGGTCGCTAATTCCGAATATGATGTTGAAATGTAAAGAAAATTTATATTTGGCCAAAAAATTGGAATTTTTGCTAAAATAAGACAGTAATTGTTCCTCATGTCCAGTAAAAAGAGGGAATATTTTTAATTATACTATATTACGAATATGAAACTGATTTTGAAAATTATATGAAATACATTTCAAAGCTTTGAGGCAATCGATTAAAAATTTTATTAATTATTTTAAATAAATATCATCATTTTATGGCTATTTTTAATTTTCAAACATTCTAAACGAATTAATTTCCGATATTGTTACATGTATCTTAATGTACACGTTATAAGCATGTATACATACTTATGGCTTAAATATATATCCTGGAAAATAATAAGGTAGCAAAGAAATTATAAAACATTATTGTATAACAGTCAATCTGCGTAGAATATGAACAGGCCCGCGACCACTCAAAAAAATGCAAACACTAAATATAATCTATCTCTAATTCGTCCCATGAATAATTATCTAAGCACAAAACAGCATTATTGAATAAACCCACTTATTATTTTAAATATAAAATGAAAACTAATAACTTAAATGTCTTTTTAAGAATACATAAAAAGTTAACAAACACATTTACATCACACATTATTATATAGTAGGTTTTCTACGTTGAATATGAAAAGAGCTGCGCACACAGGCTTATAAACGTAAACAAAAATTTCAATCAGACTTCGTTCCATCCAAAGAATCGTCTACCGATTCCGATGAAGATCCTGATTCTATCAGATAGGATTCATACAAAATATTCATGGCTCCGGAACCTAAAATTGTCGATGACTTGGACCGCATCACAATCTGACTTACAATAATCGAGTCGGAATGTAACATCAATCCCACGACCAAGTCCACTACAGTTTTTTCCTCGAGCACTTTCGGGTAAAATCTTCCCTGAATTTCCTCAACAATTTGTTGTACGCTTCCTACGCTCCCTCTGGCATTTTTCCGATTGGTAACAATGAATTTAGTATGGCATTCCTTTCGTGCAACAGTATTTAGGGTAAACATTGTTGGCATGCAAAACCAGTGATATAATTCAACAATAGCTGGGCTGTTTAAATAGAATACACTTCGCAGATATCTATATTTATTCTAAAGCCAGAAGACAGCTTGTAAAACAGTATTAAATCTCTAAAGAAGCTCCAAATTGAGGCCTGTTATATTGGCGGAAATTTCAGAGTTCTCGAGCTGTGTTGTCGTCATTACTACTACCATACACCTGCTTTGGCCGGTTTAAACTAAGCTCCTTTTTAAGTCCTTCTTCTTCTTCGGCTCCTCCACCCATTTTTAGCGTTTGTATTGTAGATCTGCCAGGTTTTATCTTACATTCTGAAAGCCACTTGCAAGCAGCATTCGAAATTTCGAATCCAAGCATGCAACGTGGTTAAACTACATTAGGGATATCATTCTTTACTGGACGAGATATTATAGCATAAACTTTGTACATACTTTGTCTTGAGTCTTTGTTGCGTCAATTTATTGCAAAAGAACTCATTTTGTTACGCGGATTATAAAGTAAGTGCTCTCTCCTGCATGCAACGTGTCAACGAGCTGCGCGCTTCGGCGTCCATACGGTTGGAGGTTACTTACGTATTTCTTCATTAATTCGCTAAGGGGCGGGTTGGGGCGGTTAATTTTTTTTGTTTTGATAGCCGAGAGTTGTGGCTACAATAATATAACTATATAAGAGCACTGCAGAGCACTGCTATATAACTTAATGATGTTCGTATTTTTATTTTTGAATAAAAGTTGTGCAATTTATTTGTTAATATTTATGTTAATAATA
The DNA here is from genome assembly GCF_921293095.1 of Ischnura elegans. Lineage (NCBI taxonomy): Eukaryota > Metazoa > Arthropoda > Insecta > Odonata > Coenagrionidae > Ischnura > Ischnura elegans. The sequence continues at coordinate 51,156,767 of NC_060254.1, read as the reverse complement.
ATTTTAATTTTGTTTCAATGTTATGGTAAAGCAACATTTGTTATCTATGCACATTTCTGCGTTGATTCTATTTTTTAAATTTTAAATTTAGCCAATTGGGTAGCTGAGGAGGAGTCTTGAAGATGAGGGTATTTCGAAGCGAGAGGGAGGCTATGTATCCCAGCAGCGCACCTGTCACTTTGAAAGTGATTTTTACGAAGAGGTGAACACTTACCTGCTTCTCAAACTTATTTCTCAGTAGATCAAATAAGTGTCTTCCCAACCATGTAAAAATAAATCATAACCCCGAACTTTTATTTTTCTAATTATGGCCACCTTTTTTGGATTTGGCCCCACTGTGCGCCGGTTGGAATACCGGAGAAACTGTCGTCATAAAGAAAAATCCACGCGGTGAAGCCCAGGAACATGGAGACATCAAACTACGCATCAAGTGTAATAATAGTTACGAATCTGCTTCATGTATGGCAATCCCTCGATAGGAACGACCTTGGCGTATTTATTGTTTGAATACATTAATCATGGCTTGAGAGCATTTTCTATGCATACCTAAAGCACCAACCGACATATCCATCCACCAGCGATTTACAACCCCTTCGTCTTATTTCAAATCAACTCGCCCCCGACCCGCCGCAACTTCCTTCTCACCAGACCCCGATATCCTTGCTCTCTTGCCTTGCTCTTTCAACTGCATTCATTCAAAGAGAGTATACTAGCCAATGGGTGGGTCACATACTCATACTCTGTATTGCCCCGATTGAGGTGTTTGTGAGTTTGATAACGAAAATACATTAACGCGATGGGATCGGTTCCTGAGGGATGTGTGGTGGTGGTGGAAATTAGATAGGGACGAAAACAGTCAATTTTTATGTGACAAGTCACGTGACGTTTAAGTGTCTAATTTTCATTTTTTTCATTTCAACATGAAGCCATTTGACGAAGTCAAGTTCATTAAAAAAGTGAAAGCTCAGAATGAGAGTATTTCACGCTTAAGGAATGCTACTAGAGGATACATAACTTGGAGATTTTTCGAGGAGTACTGAAATTATTCTTCTCTACACCGTAATACACTCTTGTTATCCATATTTATTAAACATTCCAATTTTTGTACTCTGAACTCCCGCCATCATCTCAGCTTGGGCTCCTTGCACACTCACCGATTTTGGAAGGCTATTGAAAAAACCGGCCGACATTTTTTCGGTGGAGTGCTGCTTGCACACAAAACGGATTTTTACCGGTCAAATGATCACTTGCTTGGTTGTCGAGATCCACAGTGGCAATGGCCGGCTGCTAACCGGCTTTTAACCGGTGCCGGTGAGTGGTCGGTCAGTGTGCAAGCTCTCACGACCTCCAATTGCTCACTATTGGAATGAGGACGGCCGATATTTTACGCAGTGTGTATGAGCAAGGAGCCTTAGCCAACACCATCTAGACTAAGGCCTGAGTGCTGAAGGCTTGAAACCCTCTGACGGCACGAGGCGGAGGCCCAGCGAAGACTGGCAACCCTCTCGTTGCTAGGGAGACCTAATAATAAATAAAATGAAAAGTTGTAGCCAAAGTGTGTATCCTGCGTGCATGCCTGCGTGTACCAGTGAAGTTTTGCGCGGATTTCGGTGATTTCAATTAAAAAGTACTTGAAGTTAACGAGTGGATAAGTGGATAATGGTGAATAAGTGTACCTCACTGCCGAGGCAATAATGCGGGTGGTGTGAAGGTTTCCGTTTTTCGTTTCCCGGAAGACGACGAGCTGAAGAAGAAAATGATTAGGAGTATACCTAGGGAGAATTCCATCCCTACGGCATATTCTAGGGTAAGTTGGCAAGGGTATGAACAATCTTAATACCTGGTTGTACAATTAATTAATATTTACGAGTTAATATACGAGGGTTTGGACGAAAGTTGAACCGATACTATTGTATGGCCATCCATAATCAATGCATTCGTGCAGGTTGTTGTTATTTTTTGGAACGTGCACTAGTACGTTATCTCTAATGTTTTCGTTCATCTTGTGTAACCAGGCAATTGCGAGATATATTTCTGAAATATTGTGGTATTTAGTTTTTCGCTGAAATAACTTAATGCTAATGTTTGAAGAAGGCTCTCACAATGGCGCCTAGTTTTTAGTTTATGGAGGTTCTGTATTTGTATACTGTTATCATGCAATACTATTTTCCCTTATACTTTAGGTATGCATTAAGCATTTCCTGGCTCATGTTGTTTCCTCGGAAACATCCGCCTTTGATAAGAAGACTGGCAAGGTAATTACGGTGAAATTGCCAACATCCAGACTTAAAGCTGGTGCACCTTCTGTTTTCCTTGGCTGCCCGTCTTACTTAAGTTCGGCTTCATCATCGCGTGAGGAACCCGAGACGAAGCGGCTGAGATTGGAGATGAAGCACCTGGAGATGTGTATTAAAGAGAGTGAAGAAGAGAGAAGGCTCTCCGAGGAAAAGGTGAAGTTTAAGGATTCATGTGAACTTCACATTATTATAGGGTATTGTGTGAGATCATATTTAAAATTGATTAATTGCTCATTTTGCAAAAAAATGTCACTGAAGGAAAGAATGTTAGACGAGGTAGACGGTGATAATTTTGTGAAGTGCCTTAGTCGAGGCGGTCTTTTTGTGCCTCAGGAAGTTGCTGTGAATGCTGTTGTTCGTGTAAATGTTGTGATGAATAAAATCATCAGCAGTGATTTAGAAGAACGATTTCTAAAAGGAGTCAGAGGAATGCATTATACAGTGTCAGCATAAATGCGTTGATTTTAAATGAATATTTAAATGACAATATCTGTGACAAGGGGCACCAAATGAATAATGCTATTTAAAAAAATTTATATGTTTGTGCCAACATCTTTTTAAAAAATTAATGTTGTAGAAAGAATGACGAATTCTGTCATACTAGTAAGGCAAGAAAGATAATGAAATTTGTGAAGTGATTCAGCATCAATAAATATAGCCATATAATAATTTGTATTCTTAATTATTTATTACAGTTTTTTATTAGATCATGGTGTCTTATTTAATCGCACGTTCGCATATTTTTTTTCTTTGAGAACCTCGAATCAACGCAAGATTCATCAATGGTAAGTGAAATTTGACTGGTTCCTGTTAAAATTCTTCTAAGAGTATTTAATATTTTTAAAAAAGCTTTCCGATTGTGAAGGAATTTTGATGAAGCCTTTCTACTGTCTGACGAATCCGATTAATGAGTTCTGATATTTCGTAAAAAGTTTGGCTTTCTACGGTTTGTTTAAAAGTGAAAAATATGATAGTAAATAATATGCTAATATATTTTTCTTTGAGTGGGTCATGGTTTGCATAGACGCGAATTTAATGGCTATGATAAATACGCGGTTGTACTAGTTAAATTCATCCTTTGATTTTCGGAGTTGGATGAAATAGATAACTCCCGTACATTTACAAGAGACGAGCTGTTAGTACGATGAATGGTTCACAATCGGCCGGACGGCCTTCGGGTTGTGACGTCACGCGCGAGTCCTCAGGCCTTCTCTCTAGGTGGTGTTGCCTTAGCTACCAAGTCCCCCTTCCACCCTTTCCACTTCGTCTTGTTCTGTTCTACGAGGGCATCTCCATTAAATTCACATAAAGGGCGAGCGAGAGTAATTTTTTTCGCTAAGAGATCTCTTTATCTCTCTCCCGTTCATATGAAGCAGGAGTAAGGTAGACAACCAGATGATAATGACGGCGCGGTATTATACGCCGCTTTCCAATAGCGATCCCGTGCACAAAGTGAGGGGTGGAAAGGGGTAGCCATCTATTCTCCTCAACCTCCGACTTCACATCTGAGGACGATGAAATGAGGATTTCTCGGCACCGTCAAGGAGATCATTGCAATGAGACCCTCACTGGGTTTGGGGGAAATGTTAGGTTGATGGGGTAGGCTAGGAAGATAAATTGAAATCGCTAATGAAATCAAAGATTAAAAGATGATGACGCACTAGCGGCTGACGAAATTTAGCCGAATTCCTAACATTCTAAATAGCATTTTATTAAAAATAAAATGTAAACACTAAGAGAACCGATTTTTTAGGCAGAAAAGAAGTGGAATGATAACGAATATGGGTATAGGTGAAATGAAATTGTAGTCACCGAGAGAGTAAAATTCTTCTACTTGACGAATGTGCATACGCGTTGCGTGAGATTGGCGTAAGTGGTAGAATTAATATCGGCTACTTTTGTAGCATAGATTAATATTTTGAAAAATGCTCCTCCAGGAATATGAATTAGCCAAGAAGGCCTTTTGACTTACAGATATGGCTCCTAGTAAATAAGAGCATCATTATTGTGATTAGGAGCAAATTCCTAACTACTTTTGAAAAAATATTCTAATACATAAATATGAGAAATTAGACGCTAAGAAAGATACAACTAATCAAACAAGAAGCTGCAGAAATGTGGTTTTAGAGGAAACTCAAAGGAACTCGGTTAGCAGACTGAAAAAATAATATGCGAGGTGTCGCGTCACGGGGCCATTGTGTCTCGCCGGTAATGCAAGTAATGCAGGGCCAGAACTCAGTCTTACGTTAACAACGAAAACAATAATAAAGAAAAAAGAATGAGGCACAGGAAACCAAATCTTGTATTGAAGAAAGGAAGAAATGAATAGGGTGGAAAGATAATAAGGAAGGGAATTCCCGCCTTACCTTGGCTTCCGCCAACTTCTGCACCCCGTGTGGTGTCCGTCTTCTAGTCGACGTGAGTAAAGTTCCTCGCCCTAGCTTCGGCGACGTAAAGCAATCTTCCTCTTCGCCTTGCGATCGACGAAATAATGTCTTGGTGCAAGGTATGCAAGAGTTGTTCCTGAGCTTCTAGAGCCTTCTACAGTCGAAGAAGAGCAAAAGAAACAAAAAAGGAAGAAAGGAGGGAAATTTCAATTTAAAAAGAATAGAAACAACGTGAGGATGTTCCGGCCCGAACACAAGGAATAAATTAAGTCCATTGAGAAGGAACCCAGAAAAAATCAAAGCATAAAAAGCAAGGCTGATTGATAACTTACTGAGGCACGACAACCTTAAATATATTACGATGGGAAATATTCTTGGCTGGAGTCAGACGGTGACTGAGACTTACGCGCCTAAAAGAATTGGCGGTAGAAATGAAATACACCTATTGCAACGAAATGAAAAAGGTATTTAAGTAAGGATATAGTAGCAACTCGTGCCTCCAACAGCAAAAATATCCTCACAAAAGGATAAATGAAGACTTATATTACCGCTTTCCATATCGTCCCTGTCACGTTTATACCCTTTGCGCATCTTCCGTAAAGCAGGGCTCAGGATTTTCAGAATCGAAAATCGAATCATGGCATTCAACTCTTTAATTCCAACCAACATCGCTTGTCTACACTGCGCTTCCGTGAATAAATTTTGTGACTCTTAATTCACTCACCCAGCAAACAAAAACGCGATCTCTTCCACTTTTTTGTCAAAATGTTTTTTTTTTGTTTCAATCACTTCCATCATTTCCCTCAAACGGGACAGGCTTTCCTAAGGCGGAGAGAGCTCTGGAATTAAAATGACGTTAAAATCTCAGCGTACGCCTGTGTAATACCTCCGCAAACATAGCGTAAAATTGTTCGTTTGTGTCCAAGGAGGGATAGCGGACGAGGCGTTAGTTTGGTGACTGGCTATGAGCGGGTGAGGCTGTTTTTTGTACGTTGGAGTGAGAAGCGCCTGTCGTTCGAAAAACACACGGAGGCCGAGGCATCAGAAGATGGGAAGAGAAAAAACCTGAATCAAGGTAAATGAGGGCAAGTCTCCGTAAAATATTCCGAAAATTACAACGCCAAAAACATCTCTTCGAAAGTATTTTTTAGGTTTGGAAAAAAATTCACATATCACGCAAAAGCTCCTCGCTTCATATGCCCCCGTACTACAGTCAGCTGCTACGGGCGAGGGACTATTTTCTGCAAGGATTAATCTATGTCTGAGTGACAATAAAATGAAGTGAACTTAAATATCTGTGGGTATTACACTTCTTCATTACTTTCTAAAATTGTAAGTTCCTTGCTTTATTTTCATTCAATAGTACCTGTAAATGGGGTATTTTCAAACTCAGTATAAAATAATTTCATAATGCTGTGGCAGTATTTATTACTGTATTTTATGATTTATTTTTCCCATATTGATGCCGTGTCTTGTCGGGGCAAATAGCAGCTTAATCAAATGTTTAGGATGAATCAACAAATTCAAAATGAATCTCAGGTTCCACAGGAACTAATTTTCGTTTTAATACAATATTATTACTCGTAATTAAAGATACCATTCTTTACATCATAGAGAAACTATTTACAGGAAATTAAGACGCGCTGATAAGTTGTAAATATTGCATGTAAAAACATGATGTTTTAAATACTGCATAAAATGTGCATACCCGAATAACAATTAGTCAAGAAAACATTACACAAGCTCAAATTTACGTCAAATCAACTAGTTCCAATGTAAACTGACGATGATGAGGGATAAAGTAAGGTCATGAGAACGGAGATAAACAATGAAGGAAAAGCAAAACCTAGTTATACCCACAGCCAAAAGATTAAGTGAATAACCTCCCAATGTATGCAAGTAAAGAGGTAAATTATGAACACCATTGAAGTCTGGTGATACGACATCACCCTTATACAAAATAAAGCCAAAAAAAAAAACAATAATCAATACGGCCACAGCATCATGAAATAATTTTCATGCATAATTTGGGCATATAAAACTTACACTCACGTTTCAATGCAAATAAAACCAGCAACTCATAATTGAATAATGTAATAATAAGTGGAAAATAATTTAGATTGACGAGTAATAATTTACGTGTGAGAAATGGCTACCCTGAATGTCCACGCTCTACTGAAGCAGTTTAATGAGTCTATGCAACAGATCGCTTTGATAAAAACATACCTAAACGGATGTTGTACTCCCTAAAATGCATACACGTTATCTATTCAAGCGTGTCAATCGCAACCGTTTCCAAATCAGTAGTTATTAGAACCGAAATTCTGGACGGTATATTTAACGTTTCGCTCATGGGAAAGGGCGTGAATGCAACATAGATTTTAGTCATAGAACAGGGGGGAAAACGATTTCAAAAGCACCGATTCCGTCCAACTGACAGCTTTGATGGGGCTCGGAATTGAGTGCATGCTGGAAACGATTTGTTGAGCAAGGTAAACGAGGAGAGATTAGAGAAGCTATAATTCACCTCGACAGGGAGTTTGCGAATATATTTTCAGCCTAATGGAGTCATTGTTGAAAGCTAAACAATGACACCATGTTTTCAAACTGACGGGGGCTACATACAAGAAAAGCAGTGTTAAAATATAAAACGAGTAATAGAATCAGGGCTTGCTAGCCACGAACGAATGAGCCAAAATTTTATCAAAATTCAACATTCTGTTAGCATTAAATGATGAAAATTTAAAAAAACACAATAAGTAAGAAAATAAAATTAGAAATAAGAAAAAATTTAAATTTCTAACTCGTAAACTCGAGGAAATAAGTACACAAAAATATGTTGCATCACGTAAACACAGAGAAGAAAATAGAAAGAACTTGCCATGACGATCCCTCAAATATTTCGGTGCACGACAAGTTTTGAACAATCTCACAAAGAAACGGTGGTAAGGTAGTGCCCTTGTCTGCTTATGCTTGCCTGATTATATAATGTTCGCTGCTCCAAATCCCGCCATGGTGGTTTCTGACCCATGATATCGATGTGTGTTTTTGTAAGAGAAATTTGTATTATTATTGCAATCATCGTTTCCAAGAGGAAGTATATAAAAAGGAGGAGGAACGACGACGAAGTGTTGGGCACGGTGGGTGACGATAGGCAGCTTCTAGATACGGAGATGACAGAAATTATGGATGTACAGAGCACGCAGAGTGGAGGCGATTTTGAAAACAAATGTAGAGCGTCCATTGCTAGGTAAACGAGGGAGAGGAATAAAGCAAATATGATTTTTAGGTATAATGAAAGGGAGTAGGCCTTGATCGAATCGAAGTAGGAAGTCAATGAAGGGAGGGGAGGCTGTCAAAACACTTCTTAAATACTCTATGTAAACACACATTTATCGGTAGGATACTTTAAGAGTAATTTTCTTTTCCGATGACACACATTGGAAAATTCTAAGGGTCATAATCTGTTACTGCCAATCGATAGGTATGAGAGCCTTTCTATCGGTTTAGAAGACGAACCGGCAAATGTAAACTACCGTGCGATTCTATACGCACCCAATCGGTAGGACGGCAAGCTCCAGTGGGTTCGAAGCTTGGATTTCTACCTATTTCTTAAGGTTATCAATATGGCAGAGACACAGTCGGTTCGTCTAACAGCTATTCGCATGTTCATTCATATTAATTAGAAAAATACCCGGATTAGACATATTGAATATTTAACGAATAAAATAAGTGTCATTTGAAAGATTCCAAGTAAATATTTCACATAAGTCATCGGTAATTACCGATGGCTTATGTGATAGTATAATTATAATTAGAAACTTGAAATAATATTGGCTGATATTACTGAAGCCTTCTGCTCATTTTAAATGTATTTCATTAACTTAATAATATCATTTTAATTTTTATAGAGTTCACCTTCCACCACCATCTGCCAGAATTCTTTCCATCGACTGCTAAGGTGAGCCAGCTTCTTTCAAATCACCAAATCAGCCATAATAATTGTATAATAATTTCCAATACTGCTTGACCCTTGGTTGATGAATCTCACTCATAATTAAAAATGACTAGATCATATGGTGTGGATATTAAAGAACGGATAGAAGGAAGGTGCTTATTGTTGCCTACTTCGTTTAGGGCTTATAACGTGCGTTGCCACTGATTTGTTGCACGATATTCGAAAGGAAGACAAAATCCATGGGTATAGCTTAATCCGGGTTCTATATAAAAAAAAAATTTAATTTCAAGAGCTGGAGAGTTAAATTGTGAAATATTGAGTTCTTAGCTACACCAATGACTTAGTTAATTCATTCTCCATTATTTTTGACGAAGTGAAAAAATTAGGATGCCCCAATCGAATCGTTTAAACCAGCGGTTCCCAAAGTGGGGGTCGCGACCCCCAAGGGGGTCGTAGGCCGTTCGGAAAGGGGTCGCGAGATACTAATAATATGGTGAACAACGTACTTAAACTTGGACGACCTTTTTTAGGGGGTCGCGGCTAAAAAGAATGAGCTAAAATGGGTCGCGGAAAGAAAAAGTTTGGGAACCGCTGGTTTAAACCAATACGTAGGGAAAATTATGATACATATATCTTCGGAGGATAGGCTAACATGCAGCACAGAGAAAAAAATCCTATGCTGGATTTGGAGGCGGATATCCTGGACAAGAGGGTTCATGAAACGACACATAAATCTTCCTTACTTCGATAAAGCGGAAGTAAGCTCAACAGCTGATTGACTATAATCTATTTCGGGGTTATTATTGAGGAGCTGATATTAAAAATATAATGATGGCATGCAAAAAAACACCGATCCATTATTCGAAAATCTCAGATAAACTAAGCTCTCCACGAAGACTATTTATGTTTACCAAAAGCATACCAACTCCCAGTAAATAATCGATAAAGAAACTTAGGCTGATAAAAGTAAATTTGAGTACTATTATATTTATACATAATACATGTTAATTTGGATTGTAGTGGAAAAAAATACCCTAACCCTAAATGACATATATGAATATAAGTATACAAATACTCAAGTAGGCTTACCTCACATTTGATTATTCCAAAACGGAAACAAAATTTAATTCTTTGAATCAGCTTCTTCATATATGCTAAGAGAGGGAAAAAAAAATGGCTTTGCATTCAAGCAACTCTCTTGTGAATCTCTTATACCTCGAACAAGGTAAAACATATTACTATTCAAAATTGTTTAAACGGAAAACTATTTGAACATGAGTCTAAGATTAAAGATAGGAAAATTACAGTGAGTATGTATTAAATGCATAGAAATTCAAACTAGATACTCGGGAATAATTTAATTTCACCAAGTAGCTGCATGGCACTCCCAAAACTGAATTTGGAGTAAATGGGTTTTTACTCACAAATTAAAAAGACATTCGAAGTATTCACATCCGGAGATAAAGTTTCAATACACCAATCGTTGAGAGAAATATTAATATCATTGTTTGATATCCTCAGCAAAGGCTTATAACCCAGCTTTTTGGGATAATCTATTTCAGTATCAAATAATTACATCGAGTTACAATAGTTGAAATCCAACGCTCGAAGGGCCAGAAATATAAAATGGGAGTACATTTTTACGGTACTACGTATTTTAAGAGATAGATGAAAGATACCACAACCTGTGTCATAGATAGCCCAATGCGCAGATTTATAAAAGTGATATCAATACAGAATCATAGTAGCGATTGTAATATTTTAAAAATATTTGGGAGATAATTCACCAAAGGCCTCTTTTGTGTGCACAGAAAAATTAATAACTACGATCGGGAGTTGGATTTCTCATTTGGTTTGTATAGCAAAACAGCGTTTTCGGTTTCAATTCAACGTACAGTATTGACAAATAAATTATTATATTAACGGTAGAGCATATTTAAAATTACTGGAGACTTTGAAACTGGTTGTAAGCGAGTGCATAAATATGTTATCGTAAAGAGAGAAAAGAGAATGTTCTTTTTGAATTAACAGACGGTTAAGATTTTTACGAAGGGGAGAGAGAACGCTAATTGTAAAAGGTGCTATAATTATGGAAATAATTGCGCAATGAGCGGTCGAACAAAGTTGCAAGTTCAGGTGCTATATTATTTATAAATGATTATTATCAGGTGTATGAAGAACTATTAATTAGGAGATGCTATACAACTATTTTGAAAAGTAATATTGATTCTTTTTCTGATGCAAGAAGAGCTGACTAATAGCTTAGTAACCAGGCGTATATGTCCCAGCATATTGAATAAATGCTACCTATACGGTCCAAAGAAATTTTAATGAAAGATGAAGATATCCATTCTTTCTTATTTTGAGCTTCTTTATCTACGGACATATCCACAAATCCCAGGTCAATAAGTTAAATTTGATGACACATCTAGAATTCGTCTTCCTTTGACTCATTTGGTAAATTATACCCACTGCGGTGTAACTGAAGTGGCTGGTAGTTAAAAACTATTTTATTTGCAATGTACAAGTAAGGACAAGCTAGTATGTTCTAACAAACTGATTTCATTCAAACAGGCACCTGGCTCTCTCTCTTATAAGCTCTCACGTGCTCATAATGTCATATCCTCATGCCTTTTTCTTGATCGCCGCAATCTAAGCCCACAGAACTGTCAAATTTAAGTTACAGTTGCACATACACATTTGCACGTACTAGCTGTAGTAAGGGAAATACTTGCAAATTTGATTTTACAGCCTACACCCAGTGAGATTAACGACTTAATTAACTCGTTTAAAATCGTTTCAGGTTTTATTTTGTGGAAGTTCGATATACCCATTATAAAACAACGCAAACGTTTAAATAACTCATTGATAAGCTTATTTTTGTTATCAGTATGAGAGGATAACAAAAAAATCGGAAAACTGTTGCACTTATGCTTATTCGAACCAAACTATAAATTGAATTTCCGTGAAAACACATCGCAAAAATACTTAGCACCGAATTAGATTCTGGCAACGAGGTAAATTTGCTGAGAGAGGCAGAAATAAGGGGGAATTTTATGTCCGCGTGGCGCAGAGGCCGAAATGCCAATTGGCGGCTTGACGGCTCATCTCGCGACACACTGCTAAGGATGCGAACGCCACGGGGCGAGAGCAGATGGCCTCCACAAACTATCCGTGCTTTTCGAATGCCACGCTAATTATCACGTCCCTTGCTGTCTCGCGTCACAGGGAATGGTGATATGCTAGGCTGACATTTAGCTTCCGGTTTAATTCCGTGACCCAGCCGAAATATTCCGATTTATCACTAGTATCATACTTAACGTGCATAAAACACGAGTAGGCATTCCTTCAAACTATGGACAATACTATCGTAGGCATTCCCGGAGAGTTTGATTAATAATGAAAGAATTCTACCAGTTAAGGTAGCTTTGCATGATGCGTACCATAAAAAGAATTACTCCGGCCGTCTCCACTACCAACTTGGACATTTCTCTTCACATCACAATACGGCCTACTCCCTACAGCTACATCAACGACGCAATACATTCACGCACCATTATTTTGGACGACGCGAAGGAAGTTGGATGCCCAAAGCGACTGATTTAAAACAATACGTACGATACGATAAGGTACGTATATTTGAGTGGGTTAGGCTGTATTGAATTATAAATTATATCCTGGAAATTAAAATAAATGACAAAGAAGTCAACCTCACTTCAGTAACTCGGAAGAAAGCTGAACATCTGATCACCTGAAATCTATTTTAGGGTCATTATTGGGAAGCAGACTGTTAAATCAGATGACATAATAAAAAAAGACATTATTAAAAGGCCAATCTCAGACAAACTTAGCTCGCCAGAAAGAGTTTTCATACTCGCAACGGATAAACCTGCTCTCAATGTTGTATAATTAATGAAAATACGGCCTACTCCCTTTTATTCTGCCGATAAAACCACAGTCTTTAAGATCTCCTCCCCGCTCAATTCAAACCTCTGCCCATTCCTTATATTATCTAAAATCTTTCTCTCCTCACCCACCCTATCTAACACATATACCCATATTTTATCTAGTCTATTCTCGTTCCTCTTTCTCATCGTCCATGTTTCCGCACCGTAAAGCGTTACACTCCAAATCAGACTTTTCTTCAAGTTGTTAAATAGTGATACACATATCTGCTGTTTCCTACTCACAAACGCCTTCTTTTCCTAACGCAAATCTCATTCTAATGCCTTGGCCACTGTTTGTAAAATCTTCTCAGGTTTATAACGGGGTAATGCAATTGAAGGCCGATATTTCGACAAGTAACTCCTTCTGAAGGCGATTACAGAGTTACTCGTCGAGCAAGGCAATGTGTGAAGCTAAGTGCTGGCGCATTCCATGATTAGCGATGACATTTCTGGGTAGTGAGCTAACAGGATTCGATATTGAGATCCAACAACTGAATATAGCATGTATACTTCATTCAATAAATTCACGCTTTTCCCCTCCTATCTTACTTCTCACCCTTCCACGCCTTCCCCGTCATTTCTCCCAGCAGTAACGGATGAATAATTCAGACCGCAAGGCACTGCCAACGCTCTCATTCAAGGACACTACATTCCCCAAATATTAATGCAGAAAGAGATATTAGCTAATGAAAAGGGAACAGAGGAGAAAATATTCTGTTCGGTAGTAAAAAAAAAGAAAAGTGGACGACGCAGGGTTTACGTAGCAGGGTCACGTATGCTTTGCATCGCCAACAGCGCCACTGCGGGCGATCTACCGAACTGAATGGAGGAAGAGCTGCCGAGGGTCACTAGAATTCGAATTTTTCAATCTTGGTTTCGTGCGTAAAAGCTAATGGTCTCTTCTAAGCTGACTTTACTCCGAGTATTTACGTATATATTTGAAACATTCAATGAGGTGTGTGGTATTGTTAAACTCTTACGTGAGCAGTCTACGGAGCTTTTTTTTCCTTGAACTACCGTATTGCGACTTAAACCTTGGCATTTATTTGCCTATAAGTTAAAAGTTAACACATTCAGTTTCCTAAACTAAAATTTCACGCGAGCATTATAAATGTAATATTTTCATATTTCTGGCCTCTTCTGCTCAATCAGAAGTTCTACCTAAGCAGTTAATTAACAATTGTTGTAGTCAAAATATTGACATTTACTCCTTCAATCACAATATCGATTGATATGAAAAATTTTAGACCACGTCGTAGTTCTTCGATGTCTCCGTTTAATGCAGGCTCTTTAAAAATTTCCGCTTTTACAGGCTTTTATAATAATGCTTACGTAAGCGTGTACAAAAATGACGCTAAGAATTCAAAAAAAAGCGCAAGGCCTTTCCTCAAAGGCCGGAGGCAAACCACCTTTTTATTAGGCATTTTAAGCTACCAAGGTCATCGTTTTTTATTGAATCAATGAAAAAATATCATTCAAAAAATTAATGCAACACCTTTTTTTGCCCCAAAGAAATGCAAATATATGTTAATCCTCAAGTCCTGCCATTCCGGAATTCATGGCAACACTTACGACCAAAACTGGGATACGAATGGCATATGAATCAAAACTGATAAAAGTTGTGCCACAACGTAACATTTTTGACGAAATTTTAATGAAGGAAACTGAGAATGCTAACTTTTTACACATAGGCAAATAAATGCCACAGATGCATTCACAATACGTCAGTAAAATGAAAATAAAAAGCTCCGTAGACTGCTCACTAAACAACAAAGCGTCACTTACACAATACCACCTGCGACACTTTCTTTACCGTTATTATAATTTAAAGTCATGCCCGGAGTAAAGTTAGGTTAGAGGCGATCATTAGTTTTTGCGCCCGTGGCCAAGATTGAAAACTTCGTATTCAAAATACCTTCTTTACCTCTTCCTCTATTCAGTTCAGTGCATCGCCCACAGTGGCGCTGGTGGCGAGGTAAAGCATCCGTAACCCTGCTCCGTGAAGTCAACGATGTCCACCTGGCTTTTATTTTTACCACCGAACCGAATACTTTAAGCCCTCGCCCCTTATCATCAGTTATATCTCTTTCCGCATTATTACCTCTGGGAAAAGTAGTGGCCTTGAATGACAGCCTATTGATCTGACTTTCAAATACTCTAATTTTGCGTTTACTTGATGAAAAGGAGAAACATGAGGCACTCCATTTCTGTCGGCATTTCGATGAAATGCCATTTCATTTTCAGTAATGGAGTGCCTAATCTGGTGGGAAGCCCACCATTGTCAGGAAAAGAATCAAATCCTACAGTCACTATTTTCAAAGCCAAGTACTAAGCTTGAGCCTTACGCATGTCAATTTCGTTTGATTCGGTCGAAGAAAAAAAAACGTGGTGTATATGGAAAGTTAAAACCAAGCTTGAAATAAAAATAATATGAGTTGCGGACACTATATAACAACTTTTAGTACTGATGAGAGGGCTAAAAGTTATCATAGAAATCAGAAATAATCAGAAATTCACTGTTAAAAAAATCTTTATGGCCGAAACTGCTGTAACTTGAATGTTTGGGAAAAAAAGTTTGCGATCACCATGGCAACTGGCTGTCCTGACGCAATAATTTACCAATCAATCAAAAGTCTCTTTATTTCTCATGTGCTCTTTAACGAATACTTGAGACATACTAGTATCTTATTCATGCATTTAAGTCTAAAAATGATAAGTGGTTATAGTAAGGGAACTGTCAATCATATGTAAGATATTAGGATTTCCCGGTCCATCAAGTGCGGAAAGGATTGACGGGTTTTCCACCGAGTAATTGACTTTTTGTCATTCAGAGGTTTCCCTGAGGGTGAAGTGCGAGTCGTTCTTCGAAACGTCGGGAGACATTCAGGCAATTACCCGATGGAAAACCCGAGTACGCTCTCCGCACTAACAATCATATAAAAAAATTGTGTGATGTAGAGTAAATTTCGTTGCTGTAATATCCCTAGCCTCCTCCATCCAATTATGCTGGTTCTCACGATAGTAAAATCATTTCCTTCCGTTTCTACACCTTTCTACGATAATCGTAACGCCGAATATAAGAAATGGAAAGGTAGAAAGAACTCGGGAGGCTGCGCAAACCTTCCTTTAACTTATCTTCTTGTAAAATATTCAGCAGTTTTTCAACTTTGGGAGATGCCGAGGTGGTGTGCCGATGAATTCTTTTTCACGGCAGCGGCTTGCCATATTAGGTCAGCGGCGCAGCGCCCGCACCAAATCGTGCTTTCAATGATAGATCCTAAACGTTTAAAAATTATTTCAGTTTATATCATTAAAATTTTCATTGTTTGATGTGAACAGGCCTCCGCATTATAACACTGCCTAAATTAATGAACTAGCGCGAATTCCAAAACGAAATATGGCTGCAAAAACGCCGTGACTTTTCAAATTTAATGGCGATTATTTAATCCGTTACAATAATTAATTAGTAAATCACCCATTATTCCTCATTTGTTCTTAAATTATATTAACCCAGTGATTCAAACCCGATGATTGGCAAGCATAGGTGTTGTTAGAGCTCACACTGAACAAAGCCTAAGCTGGATGAAATTAAAAAACATAGGGCACAGGGACTAGTTCCATTCCCTGGGACACCTTGCACTTCGAGGGTGTGTTTTTGGGATTCAGAATTCTATAGGAAAAATAGTATAGGCTAAAAACAAAAGCGATAGGCAAAGAGTATAGAAATAATCAGCATAATTTCACTTCTACATATAAATATAGTGGAGGTATGTTGAGTGGGATTCCCAAATTGTGGACTGGATTTTCTAATTTCACTTTTTTCCTCTCCCGTGCTATACCTTTCCACGTTCTGTCATGACATCTCCGTGCCATTCGCCACGCCCTCTCCGCTCTCCCCACACATTCAAGCGTGCAAATGGACACCACTCTTGCCTTCGCCACCGCAGACATCAAGGCTCAGAAATGCCCGGCCTCTGTGCCTTCCGTGCTCTGCGTACACGGGCGTTACGGTTTCCGCATAAATGGAATTTATAATCAGGCAGCCATGCGGTTTTCGAGGATATCCCAGAGGTGTGCGAGTAGAGGAATAGGAGGGGAAGTCGTGGAATTGTCTGTTAGGAGAGGAAAGGGGTTTTTGGATGCAGAAAACCGATCCGTGCAAGTGGTGAAGTGGCCGCATGAAGGGCAGGAGAGAGATACCTCTCTACCTCACCTACAACCGCATCGATAGGCGTCTCGCGGTGGGTGCAAAGGCACCATCGGTTTACAATAATAAGAAAAAAATTACCCGATACGACACCCGGTGGGAAACCCGAGAAATATTCCTGCAAAGAAAAAAATTGCGTTGAAGATATTTGACTACTTAGTCCCACCAATAGATCAATATCTTTACTATTCACGGGAAAAAAGATCTCCTGCACCTATTCGTTCAGTAGACTATTTCTTCTATTGATCGTTTCTGTTGGACCAAGAAGCATGATGAGTCTCCTGAATAATTTTCTCTGCTGTCAAGAAATAAAATTTTTGGGTACACCCGCATCTTGTTGTTTAAAAGTCTACGTTTCATCCCCTCAGCCGGAGACCTCTTCAGGTCTAATTTATCCTGTTAAACATTAGTCTTGAAGAGGTCCCCGGTAGAGGGGATTTAACATTGTCTTTTTGGCCACAAGACGCGGGGAAACCAAAAAGTTTTATTAAATTACAAAATATGGACCGCGAAAGTTTGGACAAAATGTTCTCTGCGTTTGTTCTGAAAGATGCCTTATCCTAATATCTCAAGCTACCTTAGATAAGGGGAGGCGGTAAGAGGACACAGGGTCCAGGCTACACGCCTTGCGCAAGAGCAGTGGTGAAGAGTAAATGAAACGTGTGTTCGCCTTAAGGGTTAGCTAGGTGAACATTTTTAGTTTCATTTTCTAGAGAGAGGTATTAACCTGGTGTTTATCTGTCAGACCATTGTTCCGATAACTCTGGGATGGTGTTCCAAGTGTATATTAATACCCTCCTTCTAGTGAGAAGAATTATTGGTTTTCCAACGGTTAATACTGATGTAGGGCACGTTATCGCCAATATAAACGCTCACCTCCAAGCTTGGAGAATAGGAGATGAGCTTTTATGCTCCAGACACTTCCAGCTGAGCGGATTCGTATTGTTGGCCTACTAGATGATCGGATTTGATTCGGTGGGCGATTGTTGAACTTTTTCTAGTGGAGGTATCGCACTGGAATGATCCAGAATGAATTATATTAATGTTAACTATGCTTTTGTTTACTGAAGACGGTGTTAATTATGTTGTGTTTATGATACCTGATTGAAATCAAGTTAACTGCTCCATGTTGGTATTCTGGCTGTAAATTTGTCTGTTTCGAAACAGGAGGACACCAAAGATTTCCAGGCTGGAGGGTGCACCGGGATACGTCCCAGTGTCAAGGAGGCCCTGTATATGGCGGAAACCGTGATGAAATGCAATACGACGAAAATCGGATTTCTGTTTTTTGTGCACAATGCGAGGAATAGAGCAGTATGCTTATTTAACAACATAGATAAGAGATCTCTGGTTGCTTAGTCTAAATTCTACGCCTTGGCGAAAACATAATGACCGGTATTTAGGGGCATTAGGGGTATTTATGCTTCTAATGGGGCTTTCTATTAATTTAAAATACTAGAAAAAATTATTTTTATCTACCAATTCTTCCGGTCATCATTAATTAATGGTACCGCTTTTAATTTGCGATGTAAAAAAGTTATAAATTTTATAAGTGATCAATACCATATTCCATGAGGCCTATTACGCCGCGCCGTCGCCGAAAAAAATCTAAACAGCACGCAGTTTATATTTTAGCTCTAAGAGGCACACACCTTCGAGTTCACAATAAGTCATCGCCTTGTTCGATCAGAACGCGCAATGTTAATCTGATATCCCAGGACTTGCTGCTGCACATGGTTTAGGAAGGACGTTTGGTAGACAGGAAAATAAAAATTCAAAACTGTTCAAATATAATAGCACAGATAACGCTTAAAATCAAACGCACATTAGCTGTGACCATTCGCTCTTGTTCTTCCGAAATCCGTGTAGACTGGACTCTGTCTTTTCTTACTAGCTCCTCTTATAATAGATACCGAAATATACATATCCAGTCATTCCTGGTACACATGGTTTAGAATTCAAGACAGTAAGAGAGGAAGAAATCGTGTGACAAGGGAATACTATTAAATATAAATGAAAGAATGTATCATTAAAAGTTGAGTTTATCCGTATAAGATGGGTATGCAGGCAGATAGTTTTCTTTATCATTTCCCCACGTGCATTACATTCCGAGGCGCCAGTAGAGCTATCCCTTCCCACCTTATCCCCTCCTCAATGGTAGACCCCACCCCTATGCGTAAACTTCCACTTCCCTCCGCACCGCAGCGCTCGGGCCTGCTCTATTTTTCATAGCCCCCGCGAGGCAACAGCTAAGGCGTCGCGACCCCTTCCGCTTTTCGCCTCTCTCGCCCAATGGGATTCACCTCTTCTACCTTCTCACTTCTTCCACTTTCTTCATTTCCTCTTCTTCCTTACTACTTCTACTCCACTAACTCGCGCTCCCATTCTCACTCCTATATTCATGTCGGGCTCCAACGTACTCGAGACAAAACGTTACCTGTCTATAGGGATGGTGTGCGAGTACTCGAAAATTCGAGTCGAGTCGTTGGACTCAAGTGCTTCGATATGCATTTCGAATTTCGAGTCTAGTCTAGTAGTTTCAGTTGCAGAGCTGCCGAGGGCAGAATTAAATTCATGTAATGATATCGTTTTTTACGTCAATTAGTCGTTCTAATGCCGTGGCCTGAGAATTTCAGCTTGCTGTATACGTAGCAGTCCACAAAAGTCGTCGATGTGGGCGCCGAATACCTTTTCGTCAGCCGCGGCAGGCGTCTTCCGACCCGGCAGCGTATTCGGAGTAATCCGAGTGGACCACTGCATCGCTCATACTTTCTTACGCGAAACTGTTGAAGTCTACCCTACTTTCTTTATTCAAACGCTGAGAGAATAGTTAAAAATTGTGAAGTTTTCTGAAACAAAGAAAAATTTGAAACTTTAAGGTTATGGCGGACAATGCCGGTTTTTCCCGATTTGGACATAAATACCATTAACGTTCCTCATTATCATTATCTTTTTACACCAGGCTAAGGATTCAGAATAGATAATTCACAAGGGGATTGAAATAAATGAGAATTTGTTGGAGCATGCGTTGTTGTATTGCCTGGTCCAGAAATCACCACACTCGACTCGACTCGATAGTCCACGCGAAATCAAAAAGACCTACTCGCACATACCTACCTTTCTCCTTTAAAAGGTATCCCTGTACCACATTGAAGAGTAGACCTCTCAACCGACACAACCTTTACGCCGGTAAAATATTTAATGTCCTATAAATGACTAGCAAAACTCATCAGAAGTTCAACTGGCTATGCATGTTTCCTTACCTCAGAATTTAAGTAAAAAGCAGCAATCAAAAGATGAACAGCTGTTCTTGTGAACATTCAGTAATTCAACATAATATTAATCTACTATAAATCTCAATCCAAAATAATCGCAATCTTCAAATAAATCACAATAGAAAATTGATTGGGTGAATGAGATATGTGCATCTTAATTTTAAAACCTTTTAATTGGTGAAAAAATAAACCTATGCTTAGGTTATCGGACACCAAGGAAAGGGACCCTGAGGGTCAGGGCGCAGACACCTACTTGAGGGATTTGATGCATTAAGCAATTGTCATGGAGATCGATGAAACAGCGTCAGGGCAGTGGCGCAGCTAGGGGGAACATCCGAAGGGTCTCAGGACATCCCTCCGAAATGCAAAAACGCGATTATTTTCCCCTATAAAAGGAAACAAAATATTGGAAAATCATGAGTTTTCAAAAGATTTCTTTGACAAATGGAGTTTTACTGATTATGAAAAGTGTTCAAATTAGTTTAAAACCATCCACCTAGAACCTGTTTTTCAAAGCTTTTTCCATCTGATTTTGGACCCCACTCCGAACGAAGCTCCAGGCTTCTCCTCCGAGTCAGGGCCTAAAGTTCTCTGGTAGAGCAACTTTATCTTATCTTACATTGCTGGATACCCGTTAGGTGACTCATTCAAATTGGAAAGATTTTTATTTGGAATCAGTAAATTTCAAAAGGCTAAAAAATAAACGGATCTATATTTTTTCCGTCTCTATACGCAGAAATCTCAAGCAGTGGGGGACATGCGTAATTTTTTAAAGTACTAGAATAAGAAGGTCCCTACCTCAAATATACTCGCCGAAAATTTCTCGGATGACAAATGCTTTTTGGCTGAGTTTTGAGTCTTCAAAAATTAATAATCTTCATCCGCTGCTTGAAATCACGACGTCATCGTAGCGTCCGCGCGTGATACCACGGTACGGTATCTTCTGATGACAGAACGAGGAAGTGAATAGAAAATTGGTCTATGTGGGGACTGAAACGCAAATTTCGCGAAAATAACTGCAGTTTTAACGTCTCACTGTACATTGTGAATATGCTGGGTTGCCAAAGCTTTGTTGAATCAAATAAAGGGGATTGTTTGGGGAGATTTGGAATGATTAAATGAAAATAAGTTGATTGCAGACTGTTATCTACGTTACACTCCTATATCATTAGCTTACTGCAATAATGAATTTTGAACAGAAAATTGTATACAATATAAATCGTGTATAGTGCCTCATCTCTCAAGTAAGTCTATTTCCTCGCCGGAGAAGATTTTTGCTTGTGTCCTAAAGGACAAAAATAAGAGAAGAAAGTGGTTGATGACCTATAGAATGGAATTAAATCTACATTATCAACGGGATATTTTTCAACGCAAGTACACTCTTGTATCATGATTAACCTAGGGAATTATCTAATCGCCGTTTTTTCTCGGATGACCACCACATTTACGATGTATCACATATTTCACTTTCAAAACAACCCTAGAAATGTACCTATTAGTCTACCCATTGTAGGGTGAAATATAAAGGAAGGTGGCTACTCACGACAATAAATACTGATTACGATTAAACCATGGGAAAAAATAAAGCATATACGAGAAATATCAGACTTTTAGCACGGTAAACTCAATGTTTGCTACCGTGACACCCATAAAATTAACTGCATGTCAACGCAAAGCCAAATTTCGCCTCGTTTCTGCCATGTGTCTCGGTTCAGAAACAGGAACTCAATTAAATACGGAGTAAATAGTACTTGAAACTTATTTCTGTACCTATCAACTTCTTTTTTATTGCCTTTAACGATCATTAGGCTCTCAACCCCGACCGATTGGATATAAATATCGAAGTTCCACTTGGTAGGTGACTAACTAAATAAATAAGATAGATTTTCAGCTATCAAGTGATAAATAAAATCTTAATTGACAATAAATAAATATTTAAAAACGCTGGTAATATCATTTTTATTAATTGCATAATTATTTAAATGATTTCTTCTATTTCACGCATCGCGCTAGTGACGAAGGAATCCCTGTTTTCAGAAAATCAGCCGCCTAAAGGGAGTCGACCAAAAGTAAACGGTCGTGTTGTGCCCTCTTAAATCCCTCTTGAGTCAATTAAGGCCTGAGGAACTATTTCAAAACTCGACCATGATTTTCAATTCGATCCTTTGCAATCAAGCTATAATCTTGAATGGTCTTCGGTGCGATGACGTCAGAAAGTGTTTCAGATCCCGTGACTTCAAGCGATATTTCAAAACTTTTAATTAGCATTGAATGACGTTTGTGGAGTACTAAGATAGTTTTGCCTTATTCATTTGGACTCGTGAGAAAATTTTCTATTTAATGAGACTTAGTAGCATGGTCAACAAATGTCATGCATGTTTCCCATTCGATAAATAATCGGCGGACTTGACTCTTTTGCATATAAGGTAATAAAGTCACGGACTCATGAAGCCGCTTTTTTATTGGTTGTAGCCACTAGTGCCGTTACAACACTACTGGAGTTTTCTGGCAAAACGTAATATCGCCGAAAAGTCACCTCACTTCCAAAACAGATGGAGTACTACGTCATCTATTTTGTTTCTTTCTATCTTCATTCATTCATGTTCATTGAAGTAGTGTCTACGACAGCTAATTTAACATACCCTTAGTCAGCCCAGTAACTGTTCGAACCACGAACCATACTTTTTTAAGCAAGAAAATATTGCACAGTTGCCGGATTACTGTTATGATAACAGTAGCAAAATAAGCAAGATCAATGGTTAAAAATGCGATTTTACACCTAGCTGCATTGCAAGAAATAATTTGAATCACTCATTCCTCGCCTTAACAAAATAAAATACTTCAACGCCAGAATGACTTTCTCGGCCAGTATGGGCAAAAAATGTTCTTGGTAGTTTTAACACATCACCTTGCGCGATCAGACGACATTAGCTTTGGTCATACTTAAAGCTAATTAATTGCAATCCTGCTCAAGGGCGGATCCAGGAAATTTTCTAGGAAGGGGGTGGGACAAAACAGTCTGAAAAGCAAACGATCTTCTCATTCTTGAGAATAAAAAGAAATATACAACAATTACTACACGAAGTATCCTCTTAATTTTAATATGAAAGTTATAAAATGAAAGTACAACCAATGGAGGAGCCAGGAATTTCTTACGGTGGGGTCCAAAACCAGGGGGAAATTTTTTTAAAAAAAGGGTACCAAGTAGAGGGTTTTAAACAAATTTTAACGCCTTCTATAATCGAAAAAACTTCATTTGTCAAAGAAATCATTTGCATATTCATGATTTTTCAATCTTTTGTTTTCTTTTATAATGCAAAGTAATTTTGTTTCTATATTTCTGGGGGTATAGGGGAGGTCCGCACCCCTTCTACCCCCCTCCCCACTGCAATGCCTTCAACTCGGAAATGGAAGATAATAGTCATTTGAATGGAGTATAAAGGAATGTATATGTTTGTGCGATAATTGGCTCACCTCCAGAAACGGCCATCATATGCACAAACACAAAACAAGAACGGTCGGGTTTACACACTGCCGGCGGCATCTCACACCACCAAGTATAGCACCGACCGTTGCGCCGTCTGCCGAGCAATCGCGTCACTTCCTCGCTAGTTCCCTCCGTCATAGTGGCCTCAGCACTAAACGTTTAGTCCTCAAAAAAGGCAAACTATCCCTTCTCCCTTTCATACATTCTCCGCCCTAATTTCATTCCACATTCCCTGAAGGCTTTTTACGGTTAGTAACGTCTCAAAAGCGCTAGTTTTCTGCCAGCTACTGGCTTCCCTTGCTTTATTTTATTCTCTTTCCAAACGAATTTACATGAAGCACCTATGTATACTATTTTTTTGTATCTTGTACAGGAGCGAACGCCTTTGCCAAAAAGTCGTCGACGAACGGACGCGTATTCGGAAGCTATTAATGTCTTCCTCAATAAGGTCAAGCCATCCCCCTGTTTTCACCGCCTACCACAAAATTGCCGACGTGGCTACGGTATCCATCATGGTGGACGCCTTAATAGACTCGCAGCGGCGCGTTGCACTTCGCCCGATATTTTTTCCCTTAAAACACTAACATTCCCTTGAAAAGCCAACATTTAAAGTCCTTTGTGAGACGGGTAGTACCGCCGGGAGGCACGTAGCACACACTCCACTGATAACGGACGGTCTGTATCCAGAGGAAACATTTACAAGATAGAACACGAGGCCCAAGCTGAAATATGAAAATCTGTGATCACGTGATGGATTTGAAATTCCAAAAATTGCTTTTGATTTCATGAAGCTAATTTTAAGTATAAACTTTATTTCCAATTAAGTTAATGCTCACAAGGACGAGGTTTTATCTGGACAAAATAAAAGTATTCATAAGCATTTAATGTGCTTTATCCATTTTTTAATAGTAATATGGTTGTTTGAATTTCAAAAATTTGGATTTTGGTCACGGCGTTTTAACGTTCGCTCTTGTATATAATTCCCGAGAGGTTTGCCACACTCATTTATTTAAAAAAAACCGAAGTGACTAACTGAACTAGTCTACAAGAAAACTACCCATTAATAATGGTATTCCTCGTACACACATGATAATTCATCTTTCGATCCCAAAGGCGCAAAATTTCTACCTCAAACACTTCAAGGATTGCATCCCAAGAACAAAAAAGGGAGGGTTATTGAATGATATTTTTACGAGAGAAAAACTAGTTTTTAAGAGATATAAACATTTAATCCAAAATACATACTATTTTCAGTATGTCCTAAAAATTTAAATGCCCAACGGAGCGAGACAGGTACTAATAGCAATTAACTTATTTCGAGTGTAATAATCAAACAAGATACGCCGTTTAACTTTGTCTCAAATAAATATCATCAACAGATCACTCACTCACCATTTCCAACCAGAATTCTACGGCGTCATAGGTACATACTCATTACTTGATTAATACCAATGCAGGTTCGAAGATTTTCGCGGCGTTGATTAGATGATCTTTCCATTCTATTCGGGTTTTTCACCGCGTTTGTTGTTATTTAAATTTTCCAATTTTTTCACATACCTTCGACCTGAAGACGCTGACTGTAACGCCAGCGAAACCATTGTCATTAAAAAGCAACAAACGCGGTGAAAAACCGGAATAGAATGGAAAGATCACCAATGCAATTTAAGATAGAAAAAGGTTATCATAAATAATTGTAAAGGAATAGGTGAACGCCATGAGAACTACGTAATGAGTGGCTATTAATCAACGAATAGTGAGCCTAAAAGTATTTTTTCCATCCCTTACTCCCGAAGACAATTATTCCTTTTACTCCTGCAGGTCGTAACATCTTCGTAAATTTTAATTAAATGCAGTGTCGCGAGTCAGCTGTTTCTCCACGTTATTCACGACCCTCTACCGATTATCATCCTAATAATTTCTACCCGAGGAAGCAGAGAAAATAAACATGAGAAGTGAGATAATAACAAAAGAAAAATGAAAAAGAAGTTATTTCCGCTTACTTCACATTCCCCATCAAGACACACCTCGCGTGTTTCATTTTCTTTAATTTTTCCTCAAAAAACTTATCCAATTTCTTCAACCCCAGTCTTTCCCATGGCGGCTATTTTTTTGGGAGTGAGTTTTGAGACCTCCTCAGTGCTACTCTACGCTTCCATTTCTTCTCTGTCTCCCCTAGTTCCAAAGAATCACCCCATACCCCTGACATTTTCACCCCCGCTAAGGACAACAAGTAACGAAAAAACAAATACCGAGCGCTCTCTCTCCTGTTACACCTCAAGGCGATAGCTTTCAGAGAACCAAGACGCAAGTGTACAACGCAAAAAATACATTCGAAAACACACGAAATTAAACATAGCCACACGCGCCAGACAAATAGAGCAGTAGCAGATCCAGAGAGGGGATGTCGTCCCCCTCTCATTCATAACCAGCTAAATCTGGGTTTAACTTGGCATGTGCATGAAAAATAATTGATTCAATAATTAATTATGAAAAAAGAACCAGGAATAGAGATTTTAAAAAATTTTCTTAATAGGCTAAGATTGTTTTCTATATACCTTAAGGTTCCAAGTTCAATGAGATGTGACTGTTTTATTATCTACTATTGTATGAATTTAAAGTTTCCAATAGTTTGATATTGTTTAATAAGACGACTAGTTTTGATACACTGCAACGAAAATGATAGAGTATCAAAACAAACTGTCTCATCACACTTAAAAAATACGACAAATTACACCTTATTAAAAGGAACCACTAAAAGTATAGTTGAAAGTGCCATGCCTTAGCATCAAAGTATCATTTAAGTCAAATATATGATTTTAAAGTTTTTTAAGCGTTTTTCACTTAACTTCACATGGATATAAAGTTGTGCAAAAAACCTACAGAGAAAAAAAATCATTCGCCTTAAAGATATCACCGTGGCTGGTCCCAGTATTCTTAAATTAGTCTAGAATGAACACCTCTTTTTGTCCTAAGTTCGGGTTTTGCCCTCCGTCTCTCCTCTGCGCGCACGATTTGGACTGCTTGTGGCATCATATACTCAGTAGTCTATACCACCTTGTCCGGAATAGTCTTCAAATTTCCAAGGGAAGAATGGTGACTTGGTAGCTTTATTAGCTGAAGCACTCGACCGGAAATCATGGAATCCGGGTTCGTATCCTGGTCAAGGCGAATGATTTTTTCTCTGTGGATT
Organism: Ischnura elegans; assembly: GCF_921293095.1. Lineage (NCBI taxonomy): Eukaryota > Metazoa > Arthropoda > Insecta > Odonata > Coenagrionidae > Ischnura > Ischnura elegans. Next base: position 51,130,019 of record NC_060254.1, on the reverse strand, counting down.
TTTCGCACAGTAAGATATAACTGTGGCTAGTTCCGGTATTTTTAAATAAATGGATTTCAAGCTCAAATGCATATCTCAATATCAATATTTCTCAATCTTTTCATAGCAACCATCTGTTAGTTCGTAAGCACAGGAACCCGTTCGTGTATGTGTATGTCGGAAGGGGATTTCTAATGAGATGAAACTCAATTGAACGAAACAATGAGATAGGTAGTTACGGCTCCAGAAGAAGGAAAGCGGGTCAACGCCTAATTTCCTTGGGTTTCTAGATTTCAGGCGCCCGAAATTCCATCGGTAGAAAAAGCCAAGTTCCCTTGACCACGGCAAAAGTAAATTTACAAACTGCTAGAAACCGAAACCATAATGATTGGCGTGGGATTCTTGGTAAGGAAGTGGAAGCGGCAGGGGGTGTGCAAGAGATACTCAATTCAGCCGCGGCGACTTTTATGAGAAGGATCACGAAAAAAGGAAAGAAACTAATTTAATATGTGAAAAGTGAGCACTCGTGATCCGGAGACAAGACGGTGGGCGGAGAGGGGAAGGAGGAAATCCGTCCGCCTCCCCTCTCTGCCCTTCCCCTTCGCAACAGCCAAACGGCTCACTAAATACCTCAGGTTAAAAATACACTCCTCCCTTAGATATTCGCGAGACTGGGTACATGACATTTGAATTCAAATTGGCTGAGAGAGATCCTTGCTGAAGGGGCAAGAAGGCGGGAGAAAAGGTTCTCAGGAAAAACCTGATATACTACCAAAATACATTTAAATAGGTAGTGTTTCAGTGCCTCTTCAAGTCCTTCAATTTAGAAAATTTCGAAAATTGTCCAAAATTAGGATGAGGAGAGAAATTACGGATAGAAAATGAGTCAAAGTTGAGTGTATCCCAACGTTTCCAGAAACATTTTATGCATGTTTTCCAGGAAATTCAGAAATCGCTGTGCATTATTAAACTTAACCAGTCGGGTAAGAACGCAATTGGATGGGAGGACAGTGTCCGAGGAGATTTTTTAACGACTTAGTCTAAGGATTGGGTAAACAGGGATCGAATAAGCCTAACAAACTCATAGGTACAAAGCACCTCTGCGTCCACCACCTTCCTCTGTCATTTCCCTTAATCAATTTTGTGGAGCAACATTTTCGACCCATATGTACAAGATTGATCTATGATCCATAAGAAATAATACATTTAGAGGCCTGGTTACACGGTACATTAATACTTACAAGTTAATGTCTGTTTGCATGAATGACTTTTGTGGACCGCAACGGAACATGTACGAATGCATGAACCAAATTAGAACACATTCAATTTTCTGTTCAAGCATTTGCACAAGTTGGGTGGTTAGTGCATTTTCGTGTTCATTCATTAAGACATTAACTTTTACTAGTTAATGTATCGTGTAACCAGGCCTTAAGAAACAGTGACATCGTCCAAAATGAGTAAACTTACATCAGTGTGAAGAAGAGAAAGTTCACATTTCAAGAAGAAAAATAAGCATATCTAAACAAGCGAATTTTAATAGTTTTCATCACCGACTTCGATAAAAAGACAGAAAAATGAAAACCACTATATGCTACCAATTCTTGACAGCTTAATATGAATAAAATTCACCGATTTCTTATTCTGAAATAAGTTGAGATCATCCCCGGGTTGAAGCCGATGGTGTAACCATGTCTGCCTACCTTTTGCATCGGCTGCATATCACGGCGAAACCTGAGTTGAACGCAGTCCTCAGCAGCGGGTGTTTCCATTCCTGAAGCAGAAAGAAATCTTTATAAGAAGCGTCCTCATGCAGATTCACGCTTTGGCCGAACTAAAAATCCCTATGGTTTTGGTGCATTGCCGGCAGACGATGTTCGTGAAAGTCTCCTATTTTTCCAACCAAGTGGAAATTGCGGCCTCAATCATTGTTTCTTGATGCTATGCCGAGTCCCGATAACCAAAACGCCGAATGTACTTACGCTAAATATACTTTCATGGATTAACTCAAAAATCAGTTAAGCCTGGCGTTGCGTTCAATATGGCGTCTATCTCCTAATGAATCGGTTGTGATGTTACATACTGCATTACAAAATATTTACCTATCATGGCCAATGATGGCCTACGAAACTGCCCACACGTTCATGAACATGTGGGCGAGCTTGTTTCTGTTAAACAAGCTCGCCCACCACTTTAATTATTTTCGATTGTGATGAAGTTTCACCAATAAAAAGATTGTTTTTCCTAAAGATATGTATTCTCCGTTTCTCCTGCTTTTTGCCAAATTTTCGGAAAAAAATGACGCCATTCACCCTTAGTCAAATAAGTTTATGACGTCAAATTCTTCCTGCCGAGCGAGTCGCCGCGTCGTAGGTACTCCCTTCCATGAGAGGGTTTCGATGTTGTTACAATATTTTCGCTCAATAAGTAGTTCTTCCGTATCGAGATCATGAGCCGGAACCCTATTGACGTAACCAACTCAAGGAAAGGAAGCGGCAACTTCTTTGAATAATAGTTAAAATTTGTGTAAAATTGCTTAATGACGAAGATTTATTCCGTCGGAACTATCTTGTTCTTCCATCCACCGAATATAATTTTTAATGAACTGCAATTTGGGTCCTTAGAGAACAACCTCTTTCCATCAGACGATGAACAAATGTGATCGATACAGACATATCGATGACATATTTACCCAGCTACACCCTCCAATGGTACATTTGCAAAAGCTTTCAACTGATTATAGAGAGAAAGAGGCGCCCAGTGGAGCGTGCGCCTGAATTGGTCCGACGACAAATTATCGAAATTGTAATCACCACTCTGCGATTTGAGAGACTGTGTGCGTCGCATCGTGTCCACTTCGTTTTGTTATTTCGTCATTTTCCAGCAATAAATGCACGCGAACACGCCCAGGCGTGAATTAGATGCGCTTCAGTTAAGCCATGAGACGAGTGCATCGAAAGGTACCCGAGAAACAAAACGCGCCCTGAATGAGAGAAGTGTTAAACACGGAAGGTAGGAGGATAAGGATTAAACAACGGGCCTTTCACCTCCATACGGACCAGGGGCGGTGTGGCCACGTCAGCTCGTCGGCGATCGCCGAGGGTCTAGGGTGCTTAGGGGGTCCCCGAAATCGCTCGTCTATCATGAAGCATCTAAGAAAGGTGTGTTTTAAAAAAGACTCAAATTAATTGAACAAAAGTTTTTTTGCGATTATAGAATTCTAATTTAATTAGTTGCTTTTTTCAAAATGATAAGAATAAAAATATTATGCAAAAATAAATAAAATATAGGAGCCAGAAAATAGGAGAGAACTATGTACATGCATTTTGAAAGGTTTACTCGAAAAGGTTATTTTAGAGATTTTTTATATCTCAATGCAGTTTCAAGGAACAAATTCACTGAATAGATATTAGAACCATACAACTTAATAAAATTGTATAATCTGTGACAGTCTTACTTGTAACAGTAATTTTTTTACGGAATGGGTGTTATTTATTAGCTTTTACCTAGTTTTTAAGAGCCAGAATAGCTTAAAAATCCCTTTCCGGAGATGCAATTTCCAAATATTTTCAGGACCCCACTTAGGAGGCCCCCAACAACGGCCCCAACCAAAGCCCCCAAACACCCCTCCTGATACCGAATGATGGACACCGGGACTCTCATAGCCATAGACTTGGCGCTCTATATGAAAAAATAAACATATCACAAAAAATGAATGTTTTAGCCAGCATATAAGGAAAAACAGAGATATACATATAAATTAGAGGAACTCAAATTCAGCAATAATCACATTGTGGTTCGTGAAGCATCAAAAGATTTGCAGACAATAACTGACACACAAAAATTTTTAAGAAAGACATAGTGTTAATAAAACACTCGTTATAAAATGCAGAAAAAATGGGAATCTTAAATCACAATGTGGGGAGGTTTTTTCAGGTAGGCAATGAGGTCGTGTGTTGAGATATTGTTATAGTCTCAGACAATGAGAATAATTATAAATTAAAAAAACATAAATCAAATGGAATAATTAAATAAATGGAACCATCTTTTTGGTGACTTCAACAAAATATCCCGAAATATTGTGAATATGAAATAGAGATAGTCTTTAAAAATAAAAGTCAGCAACAGGAAAGAGATGGAAATTTAGGGTATGACTGTGACAAAGAGACATGGAACGATTTACCATTAAATCTTATACTGCCAGGTGCAAACACATAAGACTCCTTTGTCAAAGGAAGGATACTATCCCTCAAGTGCTTGAAGCAAAGACGTCAGTCAAATCAAGATCTTGTGAGACCTGTGACCAATGAAAACCTCATACCAACATTATAGAACCAAGTGAACATTTTTCCACTTCTGGGAGCAATGGATAGTAAGGATTTTACTGTTCTATGGCACCATACAACAGGCTAATGATTTAACAGTATCAATCTCACCAAGAGTTTACACCTGACCACTGCACTACTGTCAGAGAAAAATGAAATCAATGGAAACGTACACTTATCAGACACATGGTTAGATTGAAAACATATTTTTATTGGTTACATTTCTCATGAGGAAGATATCATTCATCCAGGAGTTGGTTCAATGAGACAGCTTATTGTTGACCCAAAAATGGTACAGCTTCCTCAATTCCCATGGCATCAACATTTAGATACCCCAATAGCATTGTGGTCCACCAAAAGCCAAAGCCCAAGTTTCAATTCTCTGTCCAGGAAATTTTTTTCCCATGACTATATTTTTTAAGATATTTTGTTTTTGAAACTATTAGTAGAATTATGGGTGAAAAATATATATATTCAGCTAATACAGAAATGCCATTCCAAACATCAAGAGGGTATGGAGATTCACCTATGCATGCAACTGACATGGATGGAAGATTTTCATCAGTTTATCAATGGCAATCGTATTTGGCAAAATGTAGTGATTCCCACATTAACAAGTGGTTCATTTGGAAGTTCAGTAGAAAAGGAATGGCATGGCAAGTTAGATGAACAATCCACTTAGCAACAATGGTGAAGATCTATTGAGTATATATGTATGAAGTTCCAGATTCTATTTAACTATTCGACTTATATTACTCATCTGAATGAATTCAAATGTTGGTAAACCAATGATCAGTGCATTAGATAAAGATTATAATGCTAAAAAATAATAATCATCACATTCAATTAAATGCAAGTCACTAGCTCATGCACTTGCATTGCACAAAGCCATGAGAAATTTTTGTCAACTCACCTTCAGTCTAAAGAAAAGATGATCATATGGCATACCTATTTTGAAATTTTTTAGTAGTAATATTTAAAGACAGAATTTCAGCCAATACCAAGCATTAAAGTCACACATCACCAGTGGCAGCAGGGTGAGGTCTTTCCTTGATAATCCAGGGGTTGCAGCTTTGAATCCTATTGAGGTGGATTTTCCCATCTAGAGCATGGATGTTTGTACATGTTCATCAACTTAACTATAAGGACTACATATTCCTTAAGTCCATTGGTGTAAATGACAAAATTACTATCATCATTATTATTATGACTTACTATTATCACAGTTGAAATCACTGTAAACAATAAACAATCCCCACTCCATTGAAATCAATTCACTGGCTGGAATACCAATGGGGTGACTTACATTGTGGCCCATTGGCAAAAATAGTCAGCAAAAAAACCCATGGAGGGACCCAAAGATTTTTGTTTTGACATTGTTGTTCTATCAATTTAACTGCATGATAGAATGCATATACCATATAAATTATACCTTAAATTCATACACTACTATAATTTGGGGCAAATCTAAGCAAAGGCTTTAGCAAACCCCTATGGTTTTGAAAATTTCTAACTATCAACAAAACAATAAAGTAATTAGCTCAAAAAATTAAAGCAGGTTTATAAACTGTTTCTTTACAATTTATTTCAATGAAATTAACTTAATTCCTTTTATATGAATATGTGAAAAAAGTGACTTGAAAATACATTGTTTTCATTTAAATGTCCACAAATTTTGATCCCATTTCATCATGAAAGCTATCCCCTTGGACCCTTTCCACTGGACCAGTATCCATTAGCCTCCCAGCAGGCAGGCACACATGACAGGATGAGCACATGTTCTCATTGATCATATATCCATCTTTGAATGTCAGGCTGAGTATTAGACATGTTATAAAACAAAACCCATGTTTGAGGGTCGAATTTCTTCAACCACCCTGAGGTTTCTTGAACTGCCCTCTGGTTTGCTTGCATAGCTGCTCAATATTAAACTATCCATAATTATACTAATCGCCACTGGAAAGATAGTTATAAAAGTGCTGCTCCTACAACTCCATATACACACACATAATAACCATACACATTGCAGTTTGCATTATATAAAAATATTAACATGAAAATAATAGAAGATTTTAACAATTATGTTAGAAGGGATCACGCCTACCCACCTTTATACCTACCTCAGAATCTTGCAGGAGAAGATTTAACCTTGTTAATTCAATCACATTCAACATATACAACAAGTACAAATGCTATAAACACACAGTAAATATTCTGGCAACTAAATTACTGCAATGCTCAACACACTTTGGACTGAATATATGTTTACTAGTATTTTCCATTCTCATGATGACATAACACTTAACACATCTGCTGGTTACTGGGCATAGGAACAAAGTTAAGAACAAGTATGGATGAGGGGGCTGAAAGATGCTGAAATAGTCGGCAAAAGGAATAAAGGTGACACATATAGAACTCTACTGTAAATTTTCACTATCATCCATGGCCACATTTAGTGTACTGGATAACAATACTCCCAAAATGAAAATTAAACGATCTAAAAGATATTAACTTCAAGGTTCCATTGACCTTGGGAATTGCATTTGGTAATTCTGTTCCCCTGTGGATGATGTTTAAAAAAGGAATTGCATATTTGCAAATACATAAGTTAAAAGGCTTGATTTTTTAAAGTGAAACTATATTGAAACTATGGACATTTATGACCTCTTTCAAACTTTAACGAAATTGCAGTGAACAAGATGTGCTCCGAGTCATATCCTACCCTCTAACTCAGCAAATTTCATCATGATTTAAAAGTAGCAACCATTCCTCTTCAAGGACACTTTTTATACCCAGCATATTTAAATGATATGTAACTCCAGTGCTTTATATCGATAGGAATAGCATATCTAAGATATAACAACAGCTTAGAAGAGTTAACACTTGCTTTCCTGGCTGAGATTCCATGGGATCATGAATTCTCCTAAGAATAAGTACCCTGGCAAAGAGTATAATATGTATGTGACACAAGCATTATTGCTTGTCTACACACAACATACAGTGATTAATTGTATTAGATTGATAGTAATATATAATGAGGAGTGTCTCTCTTATCACATCCAGCTCAGATATTCCTAATAGAAAATGAAGGGTAACATTGCAGAAATAAGACACTATAAATTTGCCATCCCTTGGATTTTCTGATGTCCCAATGCTCATATTTTTGCAACTCAAGTGGTCTGCTGCCATTGCTGTTCATAGATGACAATAATCTGAGGCATTTCATGGCTATCTATGCTTTACCATTTCAGTAAAATGTGTAAAACAATATACCAAAACATTCTTGTCCAGCATAGTAAATCAAGGTACATCACCCTGTACTTCCCATTCTATCTACTCTATCTTAAGGTAATTTTGCACATAGCCTCCCTATTGTACATAATGTATGATAATTTAACTAAATCAACTTAAAGATGACACAGTGAAGTTTATTTTTACAATATTAACACAGATTTAAAATCATATCTTACCTTAACAAGAACGAGAATAGACATGAATATACCCTCCTATTTATTTATAAACACCCATTACTTAATAAAAAAGGTAGTCATTATCCAACAATCCCACAAAACATACTTTAAAAATTTATGGAGGAAATTACAGCTGAGTCCTCATAAGAAACATCCATTAGATATTAAAGCAATATCAAAGAGAATTTGAAATGCTTGTGGGGCTCATGAAATTTTGTTATCAAATTATGATAAACCACAGTGAACACATGAAATATGGTCCTCGATATTTCATAGGATATCCGTAATTCATGGCACACTTTGAAGTTTGATCTTTCTCACACTCCAGAGAACACAATCTTCACGCTACTAGTAGTACTTCATGATCAGTAAAGGTGACACAATCAATATACCTTGCTAGCGATTGCACGATTTGTTAAAAATGCCCCTCACATTATGTTCCAGCCATAGAAATAGTTTCCTCGCCCTGTTTACAAAAACTAAGACTATATACCATCATAGGGTTACTATTAAAAAGTACATTACTTACAGCTAGGAAATAACATTCCCGATGTCCTCCTTTCTAGTTGAGATGGAATTAACAAGTCGCACGAACTTAGAATAGCTCACGAGAAGCATCATTGGAACGTGTGCTTCGGAAATTAAAAATATCATTTAACTAAATATGCTCTATTGTAGTTGAAAAACGAAGAGAGCTAAATGAGTTTTGAGCAAAGTAGAACATGCACTTAATATTAAAACAAGTAATGCCATTCAGATAAACGACACGACATTTTTCTCGATGACAACAAAGTTCAGCCAAGATAGGTTTACCATAAATCACCGTTAATTACAACGTTGACACTAAGTAGACATCGTTGTAAGTTTACTTTATAATGCGGATCGCTAGTTTCCATGGTCCTAACCGTTCCATTCCAAGATTCATAAATACTCTAAACTCTATGCCAAGATTCAAATAAAAACAAATGAAAAACGACGCAGCAGACGACGACTCCTGGGGGCGCCAACAAAAGACGATTCAAACCTTATGGAAAGCGTAGTATTCATATTAATTACAAAATCGACCGACGTCTGTCGTTTAAACTTTACAAGAAGTTCCCGATTAAAAAGAAGAATATATGCGGAAATAATTTTTTATTACCTGAGGTAGGAATTCGATGTTTTTACTATAGCGATGACAACTTCGTCATCAATACTAGTGGATCTTATGATTTCCATCACTGATGTCTGTTGGCATCCCTTACTCCTAACCTCTTACCTAATACCGAAAAAGGGGAGTACTTCATTGAATTTTTTATTTGATTAACGTCGCTATGGCATTTTTTGAGCCGATGGCGGCGGGGTAAAGTTCTCGCCTGTGAATCTTCGTCTTCCGGGTACGAATCCCGCCTGGATGGGATTTAGACCGTCCAGATAGAAATATAATGTAGAACAGGACTTCGCGGTCGTTTTTTCACTCATATAATGAAGCAAAATATCCTCCAACTACTTCGAGAATTGGAAAGATAATTTGTATTAAATACATATTCGGAACCAAATAGTGATTTTATCACATTTCGAGATTATGACGGAATTAAATATCCAAATGAAAGGTCAGACACAAATTGAGATGGGTAAAGAATGCATAGCAAACAACAGGATGATGGATGTCAGGGAAAATTGACTTCTTAATAGCTCGGGACGCAGGGACCGGTCGAACCGCTCTCTCGTTCGGCGTCAGGTGAGCAGCTCCACCTCTCTCTTCCTCTCTCTCTTGCCGATCAGCTGGTGCGGTTTACGTCTCCAACGCTTTATTCGAGGTGACGAGCCTGGTCAACGACAGCTGCCGTCTATTCAACCTCGTCATCGCTGGTCCTTCGACTCATCTTAAAATATTGCATTGAACGGTTTTTTTTGCATTAAATACGGTTTTATTTAAGTAGGTTCGAAGATTTTCGCGGCGTTGATTAGATGATCTCTGCATTCTATTCGGGTTTTCACCGCGTTCGTTGTGTTTTGGCGACAACAGTTTCGCTTACATTGCAGTCAGCGTCTTCAGGTCGAAGGTGAAGTAACTCGGAAAATTTTTATGCTGAAAATGTGGTTTATTCCGCCACACATACCGTGTGTCATAGGTAGTGCACCAGGACCATGAGATGGACTAAAGCCTTTCTAAGGACGGGAGGCACTAGATTATAGACAATAGAAAAAAACGTACCATTTTTGTATCAGCACAAGTGATGAATTGTCATTTCAACTTTTATTTATAAAATACTTCATAACAACCATAGCAATATTTAAAAAAAACTGAATATTGCACACAAGTTTATCAGCGAAACAAATCGTTGCTTAAGAGTAATTTTACAGTTTTTATGCACAGGCTTCACTTCAAAAAGTTAATTTACTCCTCTTCGTCAAAAATGCCTCACCTCTGTGTTTTTCAAGGATTTGTGGACAAAGGGAAGCGTAAATTAATCACTAATTCCAGCTCAAGATGCTGAAGATGGTCCCCACTTTCTTTCAACGGAATGCCAAAGCACAGGGAGCTGTTCTCGTGCTCAAGTCATGTTCATGTCGGGATACCGTCGTGGAATCAAATATTCGTCAGCTACAGCGTGACCTGATGATACCAGGGGAAATCATAACGACTGGATATCAGCTGCAGGCCACTGCTCACTGCAAAGACATATAATGGTTTTTTAACACCTGGAATGTAGATAATTAAGAGCAAGATGGTACTAAGTGGCAATAACAAGGCCTGAGATGACCGATATCCTGATTATATGAAACTCCCTTTCCAGTTATACCAATCAGGAAGCTCGACATGCCCATACTACGCCTGCACGGCGTGAAAAGGATGTAAGCTCTTTGTGCACTAGTAATCGCGTCGTAACTTTGGATGTGGGAAGTCTTACTCCTCCTTCCCTTGTGTCCCCTTTACACGGTGAATTTTCATTCGAATGTACTTGCGAGTGACCATCATTCACCGTGTGTAACAGAAATTTCATGTATTCGAATGATCATTCGAATGAAATTTCAAGCATGTTCTAATCTGCTTGAATGATTTCCGCGAATGATATGAGCGCACGGCGTCCATCTTGCCATTAGTTCCACCTCGGAATTTCCATACCATTTCGGTCATACCATTTTAACCCATTATAACCTAATGTTGCTTCTAAGCAACATCAAAAATGTGTAAATTTTCTGCTATATTTAGGAAATATGTAAACTGTGCTTTATCTTGTGGTGTAAATTGTAATGACGAAATATTTAGCTGCCACATACATTATGATTGAATGAAAAGTTTTCAAAATGAAAAATCTGAAAATTTGATTTCTCCCAGAAACAGCTCTGGGTTAGAAAGGGTTTAAGATCTATGCGATAGCTCAAATAATTAATATGTATCTTGAGAGAGCGTAAATTCACAAATATCAATTCGCTAAAGAGGGTAATTCGGAAAAAACATTCCGGATTTTTAAAGATCAAAAACGTCGTTTTTCCCCTCTATTGAGCCTATAATTTGTTTAGTTTAGAAAACGAGCCGTTACGTTATCTTGGCTCACCTATGAAATCACAATATTGCCTATCCCTCATCATTCACACCCGAATGATATTTCGAGCATTTCTGTGTGAAAAGATTAAAATTGGTGTGGAAAGTCTTCCCTTATTGCGCGTAAAAACTCACAATCAAAACCGCCGAAGAGGTGGTATATACGAGCTAGTACATTCACGGCAGCTGGACCATTATTCAATATATGTTAGGGTTATAATTGTGGGTGAAAAAAAGCGGAAAGAAGGAGATGTTAGAGTCCATGCAAAGAAAACAAAATACATGGAAAAAGACTGGGAGGACAAGAGAGGCAGAGGGTTAACTATGTATACAAACGCCTATGCTACGCGAAATTTGCCACGCTCATACAAATTCTGGGAGCCCTCCGAATTCTTCGAAGGAAAAGAAAAAGGAACTATGCGTTAGAGAGGAGGGTGCGTTGGAGAAGGTGAGAGGAGGGAGAACGAAGGATCGAAGAGTGGGTTGTGGGAGGGGAGGATCTCGATGGACGGGGAGGGGAAGATGTAGTGCTCTCATCAACGGTAGTGGTGTCTCGCGCGTTGCCTGGGATACCAAACCCAACGTCTACACCTCTCCCCCGTCCCACTTCCCACTCCACGGCCCCCCTATCCCCCACTTACCACTCCTCCACTCCATCCTCTACAACGCATGACAACACAACCATTGGCGCAGCGAGTGGGGGGGGGGGGGGGGCTTAGGGGATAAACCCCCAGAGCTCAGAGAAATTTTTAAGTTTAATCCATTTTACTTAATTGGATTGACATTAATAATAGAATAGTGTAAGGATTAATTAAATAAAACCTCGGATAGCCGTAAAACTCACCATTTGAACCATTTATCTTCAAATTCCGCAATGTATTAATCTCGCACCTACCCCTTATCCTGGTGGGTATTCCATACACCTACACACCCCGGTATTAGTTGCACCTAAACCCCCCAGCCTTAATTCCTAGCTGCGCCCCTGAACACAACACCTACAAAAAGATGCAAATATCCACCTCCGTGAAAGGACGCAGTCTCTTAACCAGATCATGCGGTCATAGCTATGTTCTGTTTAGAGTTATAATTCAATCTGCCCATCGAAAGCGAGGTATTGGGTAGCAACATACAAGGAAATAAGAAAAGAAGAGGTACATATACTTCAAAAAGATTCATTTCACACATCTCCCATACCAATGTCCTCCGTGCGATCTCGTCAGCGACCATAGCGTCGTCAGAGAGCTCCGGCTGGGCTTCCACACAAGGCTACCACCACTCCGGCGACGACTATGTGAGGCATGGGCCATCTCACCACAGTGCTTGAATCTAGAGTAGGAAAGGATGACGTGAAAATGAAAAAAAAAGAAAAATTATATTGTTATCGATATATTAAAATTTACCGTATTTCAATGAAACAGAAATACCTAGGTATGAATATTTTTAAAAGGTTCCAAAGCAAAGAATAATTATAAGGAAAAATTTATAAATTAGAATTATCTCAGAGAAAGCAATTGTTATATTCCTGATGTACCTGTACACATTTCAAAATCTTCAGATAGATATTTTCATCACTTTCAATCATTTGACAAAATTATAAGAATTAAAATCATGCATGCATGCGACAGCGTAACATTTCATTAATTTCTACGACTAACTAGATTAAACATTAAAACGCCATGCGGGACCATTTTCAATTGATGAGGTTGACTGGGTTGATGTACTGCCTTATAAAGCAGGAAAGTTGTGAAAAAGCTGAACTGACTTTTGGTTGGAAACAAACAAAAGGAACTCAGGGTTCATGGCGAAATAGTCACTCAGCGATTCAAAAGTCGACTTTCCACTACTGTCGACTTTCACTTTGCAATCTCTATATTAAATAGGTGGCATTTTGGTACAATAAATACAAGAAAATCAATTTTAAAATTATCCATTTTACATGCAACTAATTTGGAAATTAATTCGAATTATACACATGGAAATTATGCAAAATACATAAATACGTGACGGAAATAAAATATCAATTGTGGATTCGTCATATAAAGCTATAGGTAGAGCAGCAGACATAAAAACTACTCTACTACTCAGTCCAATGATGTTCATCCTAATATCGGCAAAGAACGATAACAGGCTATACGCAACGTTTAAGATATAGGATGTACCTGATTACGCACATGATTCGTATAATGGATCCGTTATAGTTTCTTATCGATCGCGGAAAAAACGAAATTATTAATCTATCTGCCCTTCAGTCAATATCCCTCATTTTATTTATAAAATATGATCTAACGTAGCATGTTGACGTTCATAGCATAAGTGCAATTAGTAGGTCGTAAGAGTTAACTTGCCGGGGAAGGTGGAATGAGCAAAATTGCGATATGAGGGCAAGTTTGTTAGCGGAAAGCGTGGCCGTTGAGCCTTTCACTGATGACCCCATCCAATACACCCAGAAACATTCTCGCTGCGAATAAATTTCTCGATCTCAACTTTTTTTGCCATATGCGAGGACCCATTCAATTTGTATTTCAAATGCATGGGACCCTGGGGCGCTTGTGGGAAGGTTTACCGCGAAGTCCCGCGAGATGGGTGGGGAAGGGTCAACTAGGTAAAGGTCAGCGAGAATGAAGACGTGAGTGGACAACAACAAAGGTACAATCAAAAATATTCCCCTGTTGACCCCGTTATATTACGAGAAGAATGGAAACGACCCGTTTGGGCAAAAAGGCATGAACGTGGTGTGTAGATAACATCGGAACGATTTCGGAAAATAGCCCCGCTCTCGCTGGAGACAAAAGAAAACATCACAAACTGATCTCAATTAGATGACCTCACGCTCTTATGGTAGAGAGTGAAACTGGACATCGTGGCTATCACGATTTTATTTCGAGATGTCGACAAATTAAATACAATAGCCCTCGAAAAATACCAGGTGCTAGATGATATCGGAGAGGTAGAGATAGTTGCAGAGGTAGTAAAAGTAAAAAATAAGCGGAGACGAAAGAAATAAACTCGATCTTTAATTTCCCGCGGAAAGAAGGTGTATTTTGGAAAACGATGAGAAAACTTTCACTCGATTGGAGACTATCTAATAAACATACAATTAAACCAAAGAATAAGGGCACAATAAAACCTAAACGCAGGCTTTGCGTCCAATCTGAATACAAGGAACGCACTGTCACTTTCAAAATTCGGTCCAACAGACCGGCGCAGCCGTCTCTGTAATTTTCTGAAGTCGACTACAAAGATAAAAGTGTTCATTTAAGCCATAAATGAATCGGAAAAAAGGTACAAGGTAAACTAAAAGTGCCTCAGAGCAAAAAAAGGCAATCGAGCCGTAAAATTTATGTACTTACAGCGTCACAGATATAGAACGCGCCAGATTATTTACGTAACTCTTTTAATGGACGTAAAACACACAGTTTCGGAAGCAATTTTTGCTTTTAAGCTTTGATTATTTTTTCCTTCCTTAGGTCATTCTGATGAGTTTTCTTTGATTATCTAAAATGTGATGACCATTTAGATATTCAAACCTTCAATGAAAATGGAATGGATGCTTTTTGGTCAATAAAGTAAGCATTTTTATTGCGAATCAATTTTATCTGCGACTGGAGTAAATATCACACCGGATTAAACATAATAATTTTGCGAATAGTTTCTTATGTGATGAGACTAACTTTAGCAATGGTGAATTTTGATTTCAGGTTGTTTTAATTGTTAGATAAATAGCTGGTGTCGGATAAAGCGTGATTTAGTAATCATGACAAAAAAAATTATACAGATGACTATTGCGCACGGAACTTTTTAAATTCTCTTTCTGACGAAAAAAGCAATTTTCATTCCTAACTCAAATGTGCGTCGCGACGCCGATAATTCTTGGTAGTTTCGAAAATATTCAAACCAATTTGCCTGAATGAGAGACACTTAACAGGGAGTTAAGCTTCGCGTTGTGGCCTTTCCTCGGGGGTCGGGGAGAATCGCCAGCAGTTTGGAGATGGTGTGGGACGTCTCGGTATAATTTCATAGCATATTACGAACTAGTCACACTGGCTCTGTCATAGAGAGCATAAATTTACCCTAAGTTCGAGCACAGCGGAAAACGTAGTTACCTACTCGCGCTGGCCGTGGAGACGTACTTATGGAAGTGACTGTACATAAAAATTAATGTAAATGCTGGGAGAATAGAAACCCACAATCGCAGCATTTGAAATTCGTATAAACCCTAAATTTTGAACCCATTCACAATTATATAATATCATACAATTATAAAAATGATTGAAGTCATAGAAATGGAAATATTTGAAGCAATATTTGTTTCTTTAATCATATTATTTCTTCACATTATTTTCATGCGAGTATTTTTATTATGTATCCATTGAAATGTTATGAAAAAACAAAAATTCTGGGAACAGAACTAATTCATCTTTCAAAAGATTGATTGCAGCATGCCAAAAGACCCTCTGGAGTTAGATGTAAATCATGGTTCACGGCCGAGAACTTAATCTCATGAAGAGAGAAATACGAAAAGAAGAACAAGTTCCTCACCGTAATGGTCTATATGTTTGTTTAGAGAATAAATAAATCATGCATACAGTTGGCATATAATCACTAACATGAATGTCACTAACAGACGCTACAAATTGAGAAAAAAGCCGAACTTATTTCAGTGAACTTATCAATTCAAAGATAGTGATTTATTTTATTATATATTTTAGAAAATCTGATTAATGGGCACAAATATTTTACCCTCTCGGCCAATTTGTAATTAAGTTTTCCACAAAATGTGTATTATTCGAAGTGCAAGTATTCCAGGGAAAGGAACTGGTCCTTCTATTCTAAATGGTAGCATACTTTGTTAGTATACGTGGCGTTTTTTGGACCGTGTGGTGTGCATGTGGGAGTCCAATTGCCTGCTGCATGCTGGTGATTGATCACCCCCTGCCAAACACCCTAGAGGTGGCTCGCAGGGTATTACATAGATGTAGTAAATGCTCGAAAAAGTCATGTCCAAATGGCTTTACCCAGGGAGAGATAAAACCTCCAGAAGCAATTGAAATCAAACTCCCATATTGTATTACTGAATGAGTTAGGTACTCAAGTATATTATTTCACAATATTCTTGAAACAAATGATGTTGAATCAAGTTTTTAATGGTTGCATTTATATTTTTTGATCATCCCGCAGCACGATCTCCTGCCATCCACTTTTTAATTTAATATTTACAGATCAATACCTTTTTTATTGGTGATAAATCATTATCAGATGGCATAAGTCCAGACTAGATAGATGAAGGTAGCGATAATTTCTTGAGCTTCCACGTAGTTCGCTATTTTCACCACTGTCTTTATCAAGGAGGACTTCACAAAAGGAACTTCGCCCGCACCTGGTTGGTAACCTCCAACAGTCTCACCGCTCTATTAAGGAGCCCCTCACCTAACAACCGTTTCCTCCACTTCCTCGTTCGTCTCAATACTCGCCCCAAATGAAACGCTTCAACAGGGAACGCCGCAAAATTAACTCACAAATCACCACAACCGTTCGCTTCCCCTTTATTACTCTCTTCCGAATGGCCACAGTTATTCGTTTAGCTTTCTTCCCCTTCCCTCGCATCTATGTTTTTAAATATCGATTTTTAAACGGACCTTTTATTCATTTTCTCGTAGTTATAACCATTCAAATAACACAATATGAAATTATGGCTTATAAACTTTGACATAAATTGGCAACTGAATTCATGCTGATACATAGAATGATATCTCCCTAAGAATGCTTTATATGTATTCCAACCTGTGAGCCAACAACTACGCTTGAAACGCAAATTAAGTACTTACACGTTACCAAACGTTGAAGTCGTAACCATACTTGTAAACTAGCACACTAAGGGCCGGTTTATAATGTCTAGTTAAGTTTTTTTTCGGAGCAGAAAAATTAGAGTTAAAGATATCTTCCACTTGAAGTCACTAGTTCAACTAATCGTTATCCTGAACTACTTTTCACTATTTTAACTTTAAAATACCTTCAATTTAAGATTACGACATTACAATATTCCGGTAAACGCTAAATGGACATTATAAAACCGGCCCTGATAGTTGTAAAAGTTCCGAAAAGAATAAACCGAGCAGAATTTTCAGCAAAAAATTTCAGAATGAATCATATCTTAATTTGCTAAAAAAATTCAAGAGATATGAAAAAAATAAAGAAATAGCTACAATTTGGGACCACGAAGTATCGGTGCAAGGGCACTCGGCGAAGATCTTGATATATAAAGTATCAGTGGTCATAGGGTAAACTATATTCACATCAACTGAAAATAAATGAGTTGACGAAGGTTTTTATCCATTAAGACTGTTGTACTTTTAAAGTAAAAACTTTATAGCATACCAAACCAAATACAGAAAGAAGTACTGATTGTAATTCTAGAAACAGCGGCTACAAGCGTTAAAATCATTTACTTTGACTTTGTTGTCAACGGCTTTCGGGAGCAGCTGCACGTTGCGCTTTGTCACGCGAGCTTTCACGGCCATTGCAGGTCGCATCATCAGGAGATGAATGGAACGGAATAAATGAAAATTACTTCCAGTGTAAGAAATTAAGATCGCTTTAAAAATAAAGGAACATGCGTTTTGATTATTCCATTATAATATCATTATATATTTTTAGTATTAACGCAGTGGCAAATTCATAAAAGTGCATGTAACTATCGGCACCACTGCAAGATGTTCGCGAAGAATTCCAACTTCACCAACCCTGGGAATTGTGGCTATGTCTACGTTACGGTTTATCGGAAACAGTTATTTATGTTAGTTCTATGAGAAGCCTTTCCAACCAGAAAACTAGAAAAGATAAGTTGAAGGCCCATTAGTGAAAAAAGGGGTTTGACAGTGAGTAGATAATACATATCGAGGCAAAAGATGAACGAACTGGAGCCTTCCCTTTCGACTACTTGATATTCCCATCTCACAATTCGCGGACTCTTAGAAGGAGACTAAACATTAACTCGAATGAGATACGCAGGCGTTGGTATGAGAAGAAGAAGGTATTGGCAGAATGACTGGAAGAGGGAATAAAAGGGAGAGAGTTTGAAGTAGACGCGAATGTGGGCAGGAAGGGAATAACGATTATACCCTCCCGCCTCATTCAATGCCGAGTCTCATTTTCCGCAGCGCATTATGCAAAGGTGGTCCTCTTTTGCCTAATAAAAGGCTCGACATTTCTTGAGGGTAATGGATCGTTATACACGGATCAAGATGCCCATTTCACCACGGCTCGACATGAATATTTCAGTGCAGGCGAAGAAATAAACTGAATTCTAGAGGATGGTTGTGTGGGTGTATCTCATGAAACAATAGGTGGGTGGAGAAACGACGATTAAACTCTCAAGTGGTCGTAAATGATTCCGTTAACACTATATGAGGAATTAATAATTGACTTTACCCCGAGGCACTTAACGGATAAAATGTTTTAGGCTCTACCTCTAATCTATATATTTGGAAATCATAAAACCCAAGCGGACATTGTAAAAGTTTTTATCAGCGAGACCTTCAAGTGCGTTTGACGTTTTTGCAGATCAAGCTGCAGACAATTCACTTTAGTCACTTTCAGCGCAGTTTCCTCTTAAATGGATGAATTTTATGTTTAAGAATTAACTCCATAAGAAAAAGTAAAATCAAAATTTTAGTAACCCGCCGTTTATTATGATTATTATATTACGGACATGATCAGCAGTCTTTAAAATGTATTTCTTCGTAATTATCATTCACATCTATGCAGCTCAGTCAACTCGTTCCTCCAAACATTTGTGCCTTGCAAAGTAATCTGTTGAATTAAAAAATATCACGAAAGCTTTTTCACTTTAGCATTCCCGAAAAACTGTGTTAATAGCTGAGGTTGAGAGAGTTTTGGTATTTTACGAACTACTATATAATGTTTTATCTACCAAATTTTTTAACACTAATGCGCACATCAACTAAGTAGCTAAATAAAATCAAGCGCAGACACATGGCTCAATTAGTTGTCGTGAGGAGTGAATTTTACCAGGCTATTTCATTTTTCGTATTAACTCATAAACCCATAAAAGTTGGTAAATCGCTAAAATGACCTCTAGAGGAAAAAAAAACATAAATGCAATCCATCCAGGGTATCTGCAACTTGTCAGAGCATATAAACGCCCCAATCGGCATTGCTATATTTGAATCACGAACTTCTACCAAGAAGACTAAAGAAAAAAATCGCAATCTTCTCCTGCCTCGAAGACAAATGTTTTTTTCAGGGAGAGGTTCACCCAAGAATAGAGGTTCAACCAGAGATTCATAATTTATACTTTAAAGTTTGTAAATACATTCTAGTTTAATAAGATGAGCTAATGATCACTAGCCAATCACCAAACAGATATTTCTGCTCGAAATTAGTATAATTCTCAAAACTACATATCTTGGCACGCAACATGCACAAAACAAACTTTTTCTTTCTATTCTTGCGTATTATGTGCACAGAAAGTCTCCATGAGACATTGTTATTTATTTCTATAAAGTCTTATAATAAATATATAATACGTACTTTAGGATTAAATGGCCAATCGTATACATCGCGACCAAGTTCAGAACTAAAAAATGCTAATAAAGCATTAGTAAAACTTACATTGAATATCGTGGGCCAATATGCTAAGATACGCTGGTCTTTCGTACGAATTTCCTAGTACTCAGAAGTACTGCACATCTGGAGCAACAACTTAGCATCAAAACCCAGATTCAACGCAAAATCATCAATTTTGATCTTAGTACACGCTTCTTGCTAAATCAGCACTCTTACGCACAATAGTTTTACCGTTTACATGCTTTCTCACAAAATTATTATTTCTTCGAACTTCACGAGTCAAATTTATTACTAAACATGACTTCATAAGCACCAAAAACGTAGCTCTAGCATTGAGCCTTGATTTATCAACCGAACCAATGACATAGGAAAATTGTCTTTTGGATATGTTCAGCTCCAGTTTTCGTCTTCGTTCTCATTCTTTAACAATTTCATACCATCCTGTCAATCATATCTCATTTCTATTTCCCGCCAACCACGAGACAGCGTTTGCAACAAATCCCTCATTTAATTTGCTCAATTTGAGTAGTGATTCAATGGTAAATTATAGAAAACTATGCAGAGAATAGAACAGGGAAAAGAAAATTGCTAAGGAATTTTTTTTACAAAATATTATCTCAAAAGATAACTGGAACAGGTTTTATAAGTATCTTTGATGAAGAAAGGACAACAGAGAAAATATTCCGGTTTTGAAAAATGGGGACGGAAATTTAATCACTAACGGCAAGGAAAGTGATCGAACTACAAAGGAGAAGGCGTATAAGACACTAATCCGGCCGATTTTGGAGTACGCGTCACTAGTGTGGGACCCGTATGAAAAGGGACAAACAGAATCAATCGAGAAGGTGCAAAGAAAGGCAGCAAGGTACGTCATGGGGAAACACAAAAAGACCAAAAGTGTCGGTAAAATGCTGAAAGTACTGGGATGGGACACACTAGACCGGAGAAGAAAAATAAATAGGCTTTGCGCACTCTTCCGCACACTGAAAGGGGAAAAGGCATGGGGGGAACTACGGAAGAAGATTGAATACCCCAGCTATATTGGTAGGCATGATCACCAATACAAGATGAAATGCCGGCCGCAAAGGACTGACGTAAAGAAATTCTCGTACCTCAACAGGACGATTACGGAATGGAATAGACTCCCTGCAGAACTGTTTAAGCCCTACCCTAACAACGTAAGGACTTTCAAGAAGAGGTGTAGAGGATTTATATTGGAAAATTAATATCATTGAGTTTTAAATATTCACTATCTAGTTTCATTTTGGTAATGTATTTCTCATTTGCAATATTTTTTTTTCTTTTATTTTGTATTAACTGTTACCACCTGGCAAATAGCCAACTTGTAACTTGTACAATATAATAATAATAATAAACCACTCGCAAACGCCCATCCACTCGCGCCCATCCAACGCCCCCACGAGAAGGGCGCCTTCTTCGAGCGACCACCAAAGGGTGCCTGCTTTAGCCCTCTTTGATCTCCACTTAAGGTAGCCATGGAGAAAATTTTCCTTATAAAAGAAATTTCTTTTGCAATCTTTCTATTTTACGTTTATCTGCCAATTTTCCTGGATATATCTCCCGCGAGGAAATAAATCCCAGCATTTTTGGGCCAATATTAATTTTTGTATTCATGCAACAGACATTTCATTTCTACGTATTCGTGTTCTAAGCAATTTAGGAAGGATTCGGACACTTAGGGGCGGGAGGAGAGCGTAGGGGATTACCCTTTTCATGCAAAAAAATGGGTGCATAACTTTTGAGACACACTTATGTAATATGCATGTACTTAATCCATTATTTTTTATTATTGCCTACATAAATATTCTGTACATGTCTTCATAAAGCAATTTTTTAATAATTTTCAGTTGGTATTATAAGGCTATGAATTCCATGCAGATGAATTCTGAGATATTTATTACAGCTGGTAAACAAAATTACACTTTAAAAAGTAGAAAATCGCTTAATGGATTTTGTAGATGCATTACACATTTAAATGCGCAATTGTACACACATCCGAGAAGAGAAAATATTTAATTAGAGGAAAAAGATGGTAATACAGATTATGAATTTTAGATGTTTCTTTACTTTACCAGGGTTTACATTCAAAATTCCTAAAACAAGGGACAGAAATACATTTCCAGAATACAGGCACGAGAACTGACGCCAAAAGTTTGACTAAAAGTATGTATCTGACTCACTCATTCACACTTCTTTGTATGAGTATATCATCAAGTAAATTACTCTTGCAAGTGATTTTCAACACGGAAAAATGTTACTTACAATCCCAACGGCATATTTCACGGTATATACCGTGTATGCACTCACGATTAAAAGCTTTATTATTTAAAAGGTATTTCCAGCTGACGTTTAAATAACGCTATCGCAATGCATACCAATCAGGGGTCAAATTATTAAAGTTATAACTTGTCTTAAAATTAAAAATAAGATCTTCCTACATTATTTTTTCTGCACCAGAAACTTTATTTTGTTCTTCATCAAAACTTTATTTTGATGTCTTAATTCAGAGTTTTTCTCTTCTATCTAGTGGAACTTTCAGTACCTCAGGAACTGTTTCATTGAATCAACTATAAAAAAAATACAACACTGTCAGAAGTTGAAAAAAATGTCGAAAATTAAGATTGTGACTAACTGCGACGGTGAAACTTAATAACAAATAAATTTTCTGATGCAAACAAATTTTCCACGATAAAAAAATTGTAACTGTAAACTTTAAACGTTTCATACAAAAGATAGTAACTTAAAGGATAAAATGTAATCATTTGGTTTTCTTCTAATTATCCATGATAATTCTTATTGTGTGCTTTATTCACGTCAATATTTCTCAGAATTTGTGCAAAGAGTACTTCAGTACATTGGGAGAGTCTCACCTTTCTCTTCTCAATTATCCTCGGCTCGAGGAATCCAAGGGTCAAAGCTCTAAGTGCCTCCGCAAGAGATACGAAGGAGAGAGGTGGTATAGGCCTTGGGACGCGAGACACATGGATCTAGCTCTCGGAGGAGAAGTGAGAATTGTGAACGAAATAAAAGAGAAAAAGGACAGGAGGTGCAGGAAAAGTAATGGGAGAAGATCGATGCTCAACTAGTCTGAAAAATTGCGGAAGGGACGGGATGTAGGGGTTGGGGATAGAAAGGTGTAGGGAGAAGAGGGTGTAGGAGGTAAAGCAGCAATCGATTGTCAGAGTCCGATTTTCGTCGTCCAGATTCCAGGAAGAAGGGCGTTTATATCGGAGGTACGTAGGATGATCACCTCTTCGTGTTTGAGAGTAAGAGGGGAGGTGGAGAGGCAAGCGCGGTGGGTTTTACACGCGTTGGGATATAAGAATATGGATTAAGAGAGTATTAGAGCAAACGGATCGAGGGAGAGGAAATAAAATGGTAGTGGTTCGCAGAATATACTAAGTCAAAATATGTAGATAGGAGTAAAGAATACGGATGAATGTCTCAGGAAGACACTTGTAAGGGGATGCTTGGGCAAATTACCCCGAATGCAAAGCGAAAGTTGTCAAAAAAAATCACGAATATACAAATAAGTACCTAAATTAGGGTCCCAAAAATGAATATCAGGAGTTGAAAGAGCGCATGGCAGCCATGAATGTAAAGTTAGTGGACATAATGGGCTTTTGAGCTGATCTAAGTTATTCATTGTAAGTGGAATTATTACATAATTGATTTAGCCAATTAAGCATGAGAGCTACCCGCATAAATAGTTCCACTGCTTACAGATAGCGGCCTTATCATTAACAGCAACTGAGG
The DNA here is from genome assembly GCF_921293095.1 of Ischnura elegans. Lineage (NCBI taxonomy): Eukaryota > Metazoa > Arthropoda > Insecta > Odonata > Coenagrionidae > Ischnura > Ischnura elegans. The sequence continues at coordinate 51,106,356 of NC_060254.1, read as the reverse complement.
CAGGCGAGATGTATTGGAATGAAATTCTGATACAACCCTCCGATGGGCACGATGAAATTTCTTTTTAAGAGTACAGGAGAAAATTAAAATCAACGAAATGATCTCAGCGTTTAGAATGATCATAAATTAAAGAAAATGATAATGACTATAGCGACACATTGACGATCGTATACTTTATATTTATGAGAAATAAAAAGTGTGCATAGCCACCATAATTAAAATTATGTCCACCTAGAAATGAAAACAGAAGTAGATTTGAAAAGTTTTCGAATAGAGACGGAAATTAAAAAATATACAATGCCTAATTTAGTCGCAAAAATGTCGTACTGAAATCGTTCACTTGACCTGCCTTTCTATTATAAAATAACATAAACATTACCTAGTTCATATAAATGGTAACTTTTGTTATATTTCTCGAATTCTCGGTTTCTTCAATTAAAATCTCTATTTAGGGATGTTATCTCATAAATTTAATTATAATTACCTTGGCAGGGAAGACAAATAGGATAAAGAAAATTGTACCATATAAATCTCAAAGGAATATACTTTTTTGAAATTAGAATTTCACGTCTGGTTGACAGTGTTTTCTTTTTAATTCCCCAGGCATGGATTCCGAGATAGAATTTCAAAATAATTGCGTGAACAATACATTGAATAAATCATCAAAAATTAGGAAAAAAGGTCCGTAGAAAACTAAATAAAAAGGGGCCATGAAGAGCAAAAATTGGTAACAGAGTCAGAGGAGGTACTCCTGCTTTCAGCCTTTGGAGTCACACTTAGATGGTTAGCGTCAATAGTAAGAGTGGGTTTACACCTAGCTATTAGCCGTTAATGTGGGTTTCCGTTTGTTGTGCTGCATTGGAACATGGGCAAAACCCACTTGAAACACGCGCCCCCGGTGAAGAACGCGTCACCACGTGACCCTCCCCACTCCACCGGAACGCTCTCCTCATCTCCTCACCTTCCCCACTCCAGCCGGCTGCCTTCCCCTCACACCACGTGATTTCCCCACTCCCGCTTTTAATTGCGCACCTGCCCTCACACCCCGACCGCACACCTGCACACAATCGTGCACCTGTTCCCATCCCACCTCCTCAGCGAACGCGTCACCTCGTGACCAAGCGGAGCACCCTCATTGGACGGAGGGAGGCCAGGGTTGGATATAAAACACGCTGCCCGGACCATGGAAAGCACTTGGGGTTGAGGAGGCCGAAGCTAGGACTAGTTCCTACCACAGGCCCTCAATCAGCCGGATGCCCCGTAAACTGCGGGTGGACCGGCGCTGCCCTGGCTCGCTCTGTCCCCGAGAGGAGCGAGCACGCAGTCCCCGAGGGTCCTCTCCCCGGACACCGCCGCCCGCCTGAGGTCATCGCCCGCGGAAGCAGACGGAGCACGAGGCCCACGAACCCGCCGTAGCGCCTGGAGCCGCCGCCAACGCCGGAACCCCCGCCAGAGCTGTCGCGGATCCACGGAGATTCCCAGAGAGGCAGTTCCGGACAGAGCCGGACCCAGCCACGCGGAAGCAGCAGCCGCGGACCTCGCCCGCCCTTACCGGCACCCCCCTGTAACTTTCTGAACGCAATAAACACACCCCCGGGTGTTTTAACATTCCCATCCCGGCCTTTCTTTTCCTCAGCACCATGATTACCCGATCCCAGGTCTCCCTCGCAACCGAGAATGTCACTGGAGCCGCAACACGTTTAATAAAAAGTGTAAATTTTGAGCAGATTTTACTTTAAAAATAAATTATGGCTGATAAAATGGCTTCAGAACAGGGTATGTCGACTTTGTTGACGAAGCAGTAGATAATATTCCCATGCTAAAGTATGCAAAAGTCATAAAGACCAGTATGAGTCAAGACAAGGAAGAGAATAATGAAGAAGATAGAGTGATGAGTGATCATGAATAATTGCAAGTTTTTATATTATTGCCAGAGAAACCAGAGTAATCAGCAAGCAAATGCTATTCGTAGGGATGTGTCGATTCCATCGAATATCGGGTACTGAATATGAATCGATAATCGATTTAATTCATTTAATTAAAATGCTCAACAAACTCTACAAGGTATTGCCGGAAACCGTCCGCATCAAAGCTACCGACAGATCAATATTCCATCTGTTAGGAGGAATAACAATCGATGGAATCGGGAATCGATCTGAAAGAATCGAAATCGAAATAAGTGGAATCGACTCATTCCCAGTTATTTGCCTACCTGAGAAGGAGTGTCCGCGGACGGGCCGCAGCTGGTCAGAGGGAGTCGCCGCCCCAGAGGAGGCCGCCGCCTCTGCGCCCGCAACGACATTATTGCCTCTTTTCTCCGACAATTTGCTGAAGTTGCTGAGGCCATTGGTGTTGCCAACTCCCTGGTCGGAGTCCGAAGAGGAGGGGCGTAGGGTCCGGGTGGAGTTGCGCGCCACTACCCGCTCTGTAACACAACAGTACACAACGGTCACTGCCCTCTTCATAACCTCCATTTACACTTCGAAATTATGACGATATACACCGTGGAGAAAAATTGTGTCATAAAACTTTAACCCTGGGTAGTTGATGCCTGCAAGAATCAAAATTATAAGTGATATTTATAGTCTGTATACCGTAGGGTGGCGCATGGGCCCGCCAGATACCTGAGTCGGTCCGCGATCCGCGAGCGCCAGGGGGGAGGAAAGGACCGACCATAAAAACTATGAGACCGACTCAGGTAGCCGGCGGGCCCGTGCGCCACTCCACGGTATACAGACTATAGGTCGAAAACGCACCATTTTTAAAGTACGGAAGCTGCTACTGCCTGTTCTACAAGCTCGGATCAGCTCATCCGGCTTAGCTCAGCCAAATCGCTCAGTGCGAGCCCATTCTTAACGAGAGACTTAAGTTGACCCCTCGCCATCTGATGGCAATAACTGAAAGCCTAAGATCACTTGAGAATCGGCGAGCGCTGAAGCATTTTATGGAAAACCTGGAAAAAAAGTTCTAGCAAAGCAGATAACTACCGGATTTATTTTGGCAGATCAGTGAATTCCCGAGTTGATATCTGAGGTACCTACTTATACAAGAGGAGATGAGTTAACAATAAATAAGATCATTTTTCGCCAGCTAGGACGATAATAGATTGCTTCCTCAGGTTTTGCTATAGGATAAGTAGAGAATTTAGTTTTAACATCGAAATAAAATCCTAAATATAAATTTGGTATATTAAGACTCCGTTAATTAAATATTACAGCTGTTTTGGATCATCAACGGAATGGTAACGAAGGTGACCGCGAGAAGATGGCAAAAACGCTGACGAGAAGGCAACGACGGTAAAGGCTTTCATATTTCTTGTTCACTGGGTACGTGTTATAATATTCCGCTAAGGACGTTGGTCTCATCCACAATCCAATTTCGAGCTCGCACCACTAACTTTGTCATTTATGAGCTCAGTGAGAAGAACCACACTCAGAAGAAAATCGAACGCAACCAAATACACGCGTCATGTAAGAGAGACAAGAGCGCAGCGTTTAACTTAAGCTGGGAGTCCCAGGCGAGATGATCCGACCCCTCGGCTGAGCCGTGGCAACGTCTCTGCACGGCAAGATCAGCCGCCAGGGCGGCTGATCCTAGGTGCTGACCCGAGCGTGTAGAACAGGCATAAGAGCTCCGATTGGCCGAGAGTTTGTCCTGTTGCCGGATGCCTCAGATACATCGCGGTCTCTGGCAGGCAAAGCATTTGAAGTCATGAGTTGTCCTGATCATCTGACAACTGGGCAAACTCGCGGCCAATTGGAAGCGCTAGGCTCAAAGTTTCTATGGTTGAAAAATAGTGGGTATTTTACCAAAAATCATTAGTAATTTTGGTTAATACTGGCATCAGCTATCCTGAGTTAAAATTTCATGACAGAGTTTTTCTCTAACCTGTATACAACTGTCAAAAGTGGATCTCTTCTCGCTGGTAACGCAACCTCCGTTTCTCCCCCACATCATTAATGAGCATTATTCTTCTCAAGACGAATGGAGAATGCCCAAGGATGAGAAAAGAGCGAATGAGTGTAACTGCTCATTTGAGCAAGACGGGAATATGGTGATAAGCGAACAGAGGAGGTGATGAGGACAATTCCTCGAAAGGATAGACAGAGATTTGAAAATGGATGTTGAATTCTGATCAAAATACTGAACAAAAGCGATAAAAATTTTCATGAGCTGGCAGACCGCCGGATAAAATAAACTGGCCGCGCTTATCGTGCGGCGTAAAATCACTTATACGATCAAACGAAGGTTTTATACCGCTACATGCTCCCAAAATTAATTTAATAGTCATTTTTCTAGCTTGTCTGTAGCGCGAAACTGTTGTCAAAAAAAATTATCGCAGTTGAACATCCTAAATACCACAAGCCAACCTACTTTTTGTGCAATGCAATACTACTATGGGTCAAAGATAGGAAATTAGAAAATATTCTGCCAAGTATGAAAATAGATTTTAACTTCACTACCAAGCTGAATATTTAAAAGATAAACTTCAACGCAAGCAAGACCGTATTTTAGTTAGGCGTGAAAATTTTTTTAAATTAGTAGTTTTACCCCACCAGCTAACACCAATTACAACATGCTTAAATTTAGCATTATTGTATGGTGATTCTGTAGGTGTGAGTATGGCCTACCAAGGAAAAGGTATTGGGCTCACCTTCTTTGCTGCTTCCACTGCGCATCTCTGTAGCTTTAGAAGGAAGGGATGGCAACGGAATTTCTGGAAAGGAGAGAGAGAAAACGAGAATTGAGAAATAAAGAGAAGTTAGAAAACTTTGTAATTAAATATAAATAATATGAATTACAAAGTTTTCTTTACTTTTCGTTATGTCAAGTAGATTCCATGCATGAAACAACTACTTATGTCAAGAGAATTGAGAAGTCTACATTTTAAGGTATAAAATCATTGAATTAGAAAAAGAGGTGGAAAAGAGTTTTAACAGGGAGGTGTTGGGTGCAGAAGCATCATTGGATGCATTAGACAGAAGGTGATGCACGAAACGGCGAGCAGTATGAACATTATTTACATTTCGCATTTAGAATTACGCAGAAAAAAACCTATGTAGGCTGATGTAAGATTTAATAATGTGATCGTCAAATTTATCCGGTGTAATAGTTGTCAACCAATGTGGAGTCACTGAAATGCATCATTAAAATAGTAAATTATTCGGAGGAAATTAAATCTATAACAAAACAAAATACAAAAGAAACAATGAGGAATTAACATAATTGATAAGAGACAAAGGATTCCGGTAAGTTAAATCAAATTGTTTATTTTTTACGCATAAAAAATAACAATAAGATTATAAATACTACAGATGGATAATATTGTGAAGTGGACTGTGCCAATGTCAAATTTTATCCAAAAGTAAATTTAGTACCTAATTCGTAATAAATTAATGAAAATTATTTAGTATTGGATAAAATAAAATATTTTCCTAGCTATGGCATAGTTACCAATATTGTACATATTTTGTAGAAAATATCATCTATTAAATAAGCCCTAGTATTTTAGTTTATTATTCGTCCAAGGAAAATAATTTAGGCTAGTTGAAAGTGAAGCGTTCATTTCTTGAGCCATGTTTATCTGCATTGAAAGCAGAAATATGTCTCAGAATAGCATAAATTGTTTTCCATCTCTTGGTTATTGAACCCGAAGGTTGTTTTAAATAGTATAGGATAGTGGTCACCTTTAGTGGGTGATGACTTTCACGGAGTCAGTATATGGGTCTCTGCTACTTTCACTGTGCCCGTTCAGACTTCTGGTACTCTTTTTACGGTGATCATTGTAAGTATTATAAAAAATAGGATACTAAGCCGGAAGATTGTACATCTAGCCACCTTAAAAAGAACCAAGAGAATTTCGATCCATTTAAGCACATAAGATATCACGCGAATTTTACTTTTCTCAGCTCATATTTTTCGGATAAAATCGTGAATTGGTAGATCTCAAAGTAAATTTACAGCACATTTATATGAACAAATCCATTATCCAAACATGGGAATTTTGCACATTTTCTAATGCATGGCAGTTGGTCAAGTTTACAGCAACCATAATGGCTTCATTTTGTCTTCAATTGTTCCAGCACCCTTTGCATAGCCTCCAGCATTCCATGGTTTTGAGTTCCTTGAGGCTGCGAAGCCGCTAACTACCTCGGCTGCCACGTAAACACCGCATCGGAGCGCAGCCCGAAGCGTTATGACGCTCTGACGCAATACCAACACGTGGATAAGCGTCTACCCAAAGATTATTGTAGCTAGCTCACAGGTCTAGCCCAGGAAGTCCTTTTCGCGTTGGAATTGGGAGAAGGACCTGATAATTACCGTTACGAGCGTGGTTTAGGCAGTGTGGAGGAGAGAGTGGATGTGGGAGCCACAATAATTAAGCATAGAAGAACCCCTAAGAGAGTGTGAGGGATCCTATCTGTCCTTAACTAGATTCTCTGGCGAACGTCATTCCTTCGGCGTCCACACCTACAAGGGGCCGAACGGAATCATCTCCGAATAGGGTGGTTCCCTCCGCATTGTAGGAATACATTTTAGAGGACGTACTACTCCCCCACTCCAGAGAACAAGATGATTAGCGTAAGATTTGGATATTATAAAAATGTCAAAAGATAAAAGAGTATGTTTTTTAACTAACTGATCCACTGATAATGCTTGCGTAACATAATGCGTGTATTCTGACATAGTTAAAAATTGAACAAAATGCAAGAAAAGAAAAAAATATTTACGATTATTAAGTAAATAATAAAAATACGCAGTATATTGTACGACAACTAAAATTACTCGTTTAAATTTTCAATACGCGCTCTTGTTCCACAAAACAATTTTCATGCAAATATGTTTCTTGTGCAAAAGGTCAAGAAGAAAATTCCACGTAGCATATCACGGATAAATGATATCACATTTGATGACCAATTTCTACACATTTTATTCCACCAAGTGGGGAATTTATCTGTACCTATTTAAATTATATTACCCAAAAAAAAAGTCGTGAAAAAATAGGTTACAGCGTGTCATATTTAAATTGCAGTTGAAATGCAAATTTATGCCCGCACGGATGGCCATTTTAACTCGGTCAAATAGGCCATTTTTTATTGAGATCTTTGCAGGTACGTTTATGCAAATGTTGAAACTATTAATAAATTATTCAATAAAAATTTAACTGCAAGGTAGTGTTTTTTTGGATTTCACCCTTTTTACCTCCTTTTATATCTATTTTATTCGAGCTAAGCTAATACTGTGATAGGAGAAAATGGCTGACCAGTTATATCTTACTTAGTGGTCTAGGTTTTATACAAAGACGCCTTGGATTCTTGCTGGATTTACTGTTAATAGCATAGGTGATTTTTTGCAGCCTATTTGTATTTGCTGTAATTGATCCCGAAGAAGTACAAGCTGTTATCGCCTTCACGCTCGTACATTTAAGAGTTGTAGGATAGTCAGCCATTTTCAAATAATAAAGATGAATGATATTTTCTACATACCTCTGTTCTCATTAATGTGATTTTATATTTTAAAAAATATAAATATTTTCAAACCTAAAGACAAGTTATAAGCAGAGAACAAGGTAAAATATTCTGAGAGGAAAACATTTTATCTAGCATTAACAGAAGTTTACTCTCGTAACTCACTTCGCTCTACATGATAAAAAATAGGGCATGATAGTATTAAAAATAGGTATTATTGCTTACAAAAGCAAAATTTACCGATTTCCTCAACAAATGTTTACTAGCATGGGTAATAGCCATGCTAGAGGTGCAAATAAATGGCAAGGGGAGTCCATAAATTCATCAAAATATTTTATAGGGTTGACATAGTTTGAGGAAATGGAATAAAGTTCCAAAGGTTTTTTATACAAAGCAGAAATAATACATTGCACTTTATTCTATCGAGGTAACGTTAAGAGAGTGGATTCATACGCACAGCCTCCCGCTAGACAGTGGAAACGAGACTCCAGGGCGGGCTCGCAAGGTTACACTCCTGGGGCAGGGACTGTAAGCGCGAGCTTTTCTCATTTGCGCCCAGAGGGGGAAGGACGGGAAGGAACAAGGAAGGAGGCGCCGCCGCGATAGGAGCCCAACGACGCCTCCTTGGAGGGGATAGGGAAGGAAGGGAAGGGACGAGGAATCCCGCACCGTCACAAAGGCGGGCAGGTCCTACTATTAGCGAAACCAAGCATATGCAATTAATGTGCCAGCGATTTTAGTGCATTTTCCTATGAGGAAGAAAAATCCATCGATCAAATCGCTAGATCCTCCCGCTAGACAGTGTTGAATTCGCTGCAGCATTAAAAAAAGTGAGAGATTTATCACGGAGTACCGAGAAGGGAAAGGTATTCAAGAGGGCACACGCCGCCATATTTTCCCATCGCCATACCACTTGGCTCCTTCCACTCTTCCCTCCATCTTCATTTGAGCCTATATTGCACCGTGGCGGTTGATCGAAGAGGCATCGACCGAACCAATAAAAACAACAAGAGGCAATCGGTCACAAAAGAAGTGGGCCTTCGTCTCCTCTCAAGTACAGATATCCACCCTTAAACCCTGACCCACGGCACCCAAATGCAGCAGAAGTACCCGCGCCCGGGTGTAGACAGAAGTTGCTGGGTAGATTGCCTCAATGAAAAGGCTTCCTCTCTACCATCCATATTGCCCATACACCTTTATTTCTTTCCGAAGATAATATAGATGAAAAAGTAAGAAGATGAAAAGTAAATGTAGTACGAGAGAAAAAAAACAAGAATGGTTTCCCAATTCGACCATTTCTGGAATCATTCAATAAGCAACATATCCTAGTGCAAAAATTGCTGAAGAAAAAAATCAATCGCCTTGACCGGGACTCAAACCCGGGTCCCCCGATTTCCGGTCGAGTGGGATGGCCACACTGTGGACTTCGATACGCCTGAAGTCCTGTGTAATGAGACGCTAGTACCCTAGGCTAATCCGAGTGGTTATAGAGATAACGAAGTATCCTGAGAACTGCAACAGAGAAGGTGGTTACACATTAGCCAACTCATGGTAAAGGGCCTTCAAAATCAATGATCAATCAGAACCAACCTATCAAAACCGACCTCCGATCCCCCAAGTGCCTCTTTAAGATGGCCAAATTTATGCATCGCTACTTCTGACCTGGAGCGCCAGCAGGATGGCAGGAGACGCTGCCGTTACCTATGGACAATACAACACGGAGGAACACCCGAAAGGCGTGACTCATACTTTCGGTCGAGCGTTTTAACCAGTTAAGCCTCCTTCATTCTTCTCTGTGGAAATTCGAGGAGTATACCAGACAAGATGATCTGGAGAGCTGAGCACTTTTTGCGACTAGCAGTTCAAGTCGTAAGCACTGTGCCACAGCCGGAGAGCAAAGCCCGAATATTGGACACTAGAGGTGTTTCCTCTTAACTAATTTAAATATAACGGGTCTAGGCACGATGGTATCTTCACGGAGTCACCCATAATGCACAAAAAATCATATAGATAAGGGTTGAGCAACAGAGTAGGTAGGAGATTGAAATGAGACAATAATGTGTGAATAATGGGTTGGCGAAAAGTTTGAGGCAAAGAGGGAAGACGGTCAAGAGCGTATCGCAATGAAAGGAAGAGAAAAAAAATCGTTATTATGTGGAAGGATACTGTCAGAGAAGTGGCCCTCCTAAGTTTCATGACTCGAGCGGCCCTTGGCACTCATTGACTTATGTGGGTGGGCTTTGAATCCATCCCCATCCACCCCAAAATATTTCACACACGCGGAAACTTCACCATTCGGAAAAAAACGATTGGGCCGCATGTTTGGCCGAATATTAAAGTTTTGAGTGCAAAGTCTAAAGGACAGTGAAGGAGAGGAAAGGTTTGATACCCCTGGAACTCGAGACTTTAGCCCACACTGCCGCAATTTCCGTTTCTGCATTCCCTTAAATCCTTTTCTCTCCATTTGCATCGCTTCCGTCTCCTTTATTGGCTACACTTTAAATCGAAGTCATGACCCCTGGTCACTAGCACCAATAAATGAACAAGTATATCATAGGATTAGGATATGGTCTTAAATGAAGAGGGTGTGCTATAAAGCTGAAATAACTAAATATACTAATTTATTGACGCTTCTCGAATATTCACATCATAAATGTGCCAACTATGTTCACATCTGTATGAAGGGGCGGATTCAGGATTTTTTCCGGGGGGGCACAAGGATCTGACAGGCAAACGATGTTTTTATACTTGAGATTTAAAACAAGATAAAACAATTACTGCACGACATATCCTCTGTATTTTAACATGAAAGTTAGTAATGAAAATAAATCATTAAGGCTCCCGTAATGCACAAAAAATTAACGTAATGATGACCATATAAATATTTTGACTGATTTTTAAGCGTCTGGGGGTGGTACTTGCCCCCGTGCCATCCCTCAAATCCGCCTATGTCTGAATGTACACAGTCAATTGAAGACATACATATGTACATATCATCATAAGGCAAGAGCTAGATTTATCCCTCACATGGTAACGATAACGACATTTGGTCGTAAATATAATGAACGTCCTATACCACCAAATTCCTCTAGCGTAAAAGCGGCTTAGCTTTAGGGAAAAATCTAGCCTAATTGAAACAGTTGGCCCTCTTTCTAGACAAAACTGGCCATTAAAAAACCTCAATTTCTTCACTTCAAGGAAACGTTTGACAAAGTATCTCAAATATCATGTAAAATAGAAATCACGATGGCCTAACGAAAAGCATAGCAGATTCACCATGTACTAATATCTAGAACTGGTTCACAGCCGAGTCAAAGTATGCCATTGTCATATTAATCCTTAACAAATAGAGAGTAGTGGAGGAAAAGCATCATATTTACATAAGTTCCATTCTGACTGAATTTTCAGAGAATGTTTCACGACTTAAATTATCACTTAAATTATACTAAAATTTTACTCCTACCTTCTACCTCATAAGTTAAGTACTCCAAAATGGCTACCAATGAAAATAATATGATAGTTGAAGAGATGAGATGAGATATACAAGAGTTTGCTTTTCGTTTAATTATAATCTGATTGAACTAATTAGGCTCACTATTTGTAGCGATAAATGCCTATTTTGAAGACAATAAAAAAAGATCCATCCGTAATGATTTAAACATTATTTAGAGTATATTTCGATCCAATGAAATATGCTTTTACGCAACCACATAAGCTCTGTAACTGATGACTTCAGGCTTAACTGGTAAAACTTTTCCATTATGAAAAATGAAGGAATAAGCTTTGCTTGGTTCACTAATATATTTAAAAAAGTACCACCCGGGTTTCATAATTATTGCCTGAAGATATAACTATGTTATGAAACGTCATGATATTTCAGGTCGTGATATTTCAAATATATTAGTGAACCTCTACTTAGTTTGTTATTTCACTTTTCATAAATTTCAGGCCCACCTTCGTTTTAACATGATATTTTAATATCATTTTAATTAAAAATTGTGTCTGAGTGTTAACTTTAATTGACTATTTTTCCATTTTTGTTCCGTCTTACCGTATAACCTGATGGAGCCCTCTGTCTCGCCCAGAGAGTTTTTCGAGATGCATTTGTAGTTTCCAAAGTCCCGGTCCCTCACTGCCCGGATGGTGAGCTTCATGTGCGCCCGGTAGCTGTTTTCCGTGGTGTCCGTCGCGTACTTTTTGCTCGAGAGCAGCATTATGCTGTCGTAGACCCAGTAGCTGATGGCTCGCGGGTACGCCTCCGTGTAGCACTCGATCGTGACGTCGGTTCCGGCCGGGGCGCCCACCAGCTGATTCGGAACCCAGATCATGGGCGAAACTGCAAAATAAGTAAGCAATGATATTTAAATACACTCGTGAAAGGATGCCAGAGCCATTCCATAACGGACAAGGTTATTTTCCATCATGCTTACATATCCGCAGATATAAATTTATCGGCAGAGAGGTTTATTCTCAGAATAAATTAGGAATATATTCCGATTAAAGCGACTTCTGTTTCGGAAGAGACCCAAATAGCCAAAGCCATTTGTCAATCACCTGTCACTCTGGATATAACTCTCCGTTTTATTCCTCTATTTCTAAATGCATGCAGGCAAAAAATAAGTCACAGTGAATTTCGGTTTTGATTGATTTAAAAATGATATTTTTTTACGTAGAAGTAAGGGAATGGAAATCCCTATTTAACCATAAAAGTATATTCAAAATATGCTTGAAATCGAAATATTAAAGCTATTTTTCAGCACAATTCGCAACGACCAATATTTTTTATGTTTTTATGCACGTTTCAAATGTAATTATATTATAATCCTTTTTGCGACATAAATTTATTATAAACACAGTGAATAGTCTTCATAATGCTCCAGACCTTATAAAACGGATATTTTTTAATTCCCTTAATCTTAGCGACGCAAAAAATATATACTAGTGAAAAAACCAAGACTTAGAGTTGAAATAGAAGATGTGCGCCCATATGCATCATGTTTGTGCTCGCAAATCTGAAAAGGGGGTAGAAAAATATTCCAGTGGATTGGTAAATTGAATATGGTAAGACTAAAAGAACAAGAAGAGTCATTACGAATTCACACACACAACACTTTTCATATAAAATACTTCTCACAAATTCACAGCAGAAAATATGTCTCACTGGAATTATTTGAGGAAGTAAGAATAAGTACACTTTATTCAATAAAAAAAAGAAATGATATTATTCCCCAAAAATTGGTTGATAATCGATCCACCGATCGAGAAATCGAGTTTTCAAATGGCAATTTTTTCATTCGTGGCCTTACCGCGATCAACAGTAACGGATAGAGTGATGGAGAAAATTCGATTGAGATGAGGCATGGTACAATCATGGACACAAAAACCTTACCACCCACGAGCCAAAAATCTTTTTCGCCCCTAATGGACGCCATATAGACAATGCCGCTGATCCATAACTGCTTATCAGAGAACAGCAAATCCTCTGCATTGGAAGGTAGTGCCATTTCATAAGGGAGAGGAAGGGGGAACAAAGGCCAAAGGGTAATATTTACGCCGACATTAACGATGGCGCTCAGCATTAATTTGGCCAATTATTATTTAGCTGCGATTATATCCAAAGAGTTTGCGAATGTAATACCTTACTTTCCAAAACAATTTTATCGCAAAAATTTTCAATAATTATTTGAGACCTTCGACCTCCACCATAACACCATCTAGAGAGCCTCTAGTTGATTTCTTGGGGAAAATTTACCGTGATCGCCTTCCGCCAAAAATTCAGCTAATCCTATGTGCTAGAGACAAATACCTAAGTAATACAATTTGCGAATCGTTAAATGAATAGCCGACTAAATCAGACTAAATACAAGATTTTAGGTCACGGTTAAAATCCGTTTACTCTTTGCTGAACACTTTGAGACTTTACCCCTTTCTGTTTTCAGACTTTACACCCTTACCTGGGATTTTGGTTTTCCCATTCCATTACTCAATAGGCCTCTGGTGCAAATATATATATCACCTTCTTTCTGAGCATTTTCTCTTAAAAAGGCTACTGGGTAAATAACCTGGACCTCTCCTATTATTACCAGCAATTACCCGGGCAGATTGCTGATCTCAGCCATTATTGTGTGTCAGTATTTAGTTAACAAGTCTTAATGAGTGATAGCTAAGGGAACATGCCCAAATGATAGCGGGGGGCGAAAAGATTGCTTTTACTTATATCACATATATTTAATGCTTTGGTAGCCAATCGATTTCCATAGTATTTGAACTCTACTATCATTTACAATCTTCAGAAGGTGAAATGTTATGAGAACCAAGAACCTTTTACTATCTTGGAGGGAGAGGATCGCGGTAGACACACGGATTTTTCATGCAAATTTTAGGAATGGCGTCAGGTTATTATTGTTCTTGGCCTTGTAGAGTTCAGCCATTTACCCAAAAAAACGAGACATTCGGGGAAATGCTTCGATTGTTACAGGCATGGAAAGTCTCATTCAGCTTCACTACATTGAGAATCAACAGCTGCTTACATCGATACATAGGCTGCTTAGGTAGCCAATCCATGTACATAGTATTTGAATTGTGTTATTGATTCAATCCAATGAAGGTGAAATATGATGAGAACCAGATACGCCTTAAGTCCTCTAGATACGAGATTTTTACGGCACATGAACGGAACCTCTCTCCATTTTTCATATATACCTAGTATTAGCACCTCCCTTAGCAAGGATGGAAAATTTTAATTACCTGGAAAGAATATTGCACCATATTTTGAATCAAAATCAGTTTCAATTTGTATTCAATCTCATTCATTCGTTGATCAAATGAGACATGCTGGAGAGGCACGGTTCAGCGGCATTGCAAAATAGACGTCAATTTGGCACTTAGAAACTTTGGGCTCATAGGCGGTAAGATTTTTGTGACAAGTAGTATACAAAGAGAAAATCGCGGAGGGAATGAGAATCTAGACGGCGAGCACGGAGTGCCATGCTATTCAAAAGACATCTCAGAGCATAGCCACAGTCTTTTTAGCCATGCTACGAGGTGACTCATAATAGAATAAATAGAAACAAATAGAATAGAAAAAAAAACAAAAGAAACGTTTAACCTTGCCACGCAATCGCGCCAATGCAATGGCGACCACCGCGCCATTTAACACGAACCACGCAGGTTCCGCTAGGCCATGTGCAGGTCAAAAGGTCATCGGAAAAGCAGGTGAAGAAATGTGTACATATATACTACATACGTTCGAATACGTAAAAGGCAAAAGCGTGAGAGAGATTGGAGTCAGAATGTGTGAAGGGTGGCCAACGAATCCATTTATCGTTGGCGCACGGCTACTCAAAATGGTCGTCATGGTTCACGCTCCATCCAAGCCCACCATATCCAAACCACGCATCATTCCCCTCGGAGTGCGAGAAGCAATAAAAAGTGAATGAGGAGGGGAAAATAACTGGGATTGTGGAGGGCGAGGAGCCGTTGCGGAGAGCGCCTTAAGAGACTCTCACATCACAGTAAAATCAAAGCGCTAAGCGCAGCGTCTACGTTACCATACTTTGATATTTACCACAAATACACTCAATGTTTCAAGTAGCATTCATACTGAATCAAGTCGTTATCACCTGGAGAGAAAAAAATCATTTATTGACCATTTTACATTTATCCGTTTTGAATGGGAGGATATAATATTTTGCATGACGTATTAATAGCAAAATAATATTTCAGCTTATCCTTGAAAATTTGTAAATAGCTTGTATAAATATTCGGAATTCATTTTACACAGAAGTTATTACTAAACCACAGTGTGATTTTCTGTTCAATACTCAATTTTTCATTTGAATGATATACTGGACAACGAAAACCGACTATCCTACAAAAAATAAAAATTGAATGTGAGTCACATTACGTACGATACGTAAAAATTCTTCTAATAACGGGACAAAAAAGGGTAGAAAACCACTCCCGTAAAAAAAGGGCCGTAAAAAAAAAACTCATTTCCTCACTGCTCAATAATGAAGCAGGGTCTAAATTCAGGAAGTCAACAAATCGCCACAGAGGGCATGGTCAGGCAGAAGGATAAGTAGGAATGCAAGTGAAATAACTCGATGGAAATGGAAAACACAGCGGGTTCCATTGAGAACTCGGAAGGGACACAAGGATGCTCAATTTTCTTTTCACAGGGGCATAAGTAAATAATTATTTCCATGGTGAGGACTCCGTACTTAGGACCGCAAATACTTCTTTTCACCCGCAGATGATGGTGGTATTTGTGTCCTTGAACTAGGTACTAAATCTTTACCAAAATAAGACTGTTAAAACACTTATACAATATCTACAGGAACCCAACCCGTCCAACGAATGTATTCCCATTCAAAAAAAGGTTGAACAATGCCTACAACTGTGATATTTTGTGTGGAACTGACCCTGACCTTAAATTTGCGGCTTGGCAAGAGATTACAAATGCCAGAAAAATAGGTAAAAGCGCCAGTCTGTTATTTTAATCATCACGGAAATAAATAATCCAATCTACGTCCAGGAAGAGAACAGTGAAACAGGTGCAAATTGCCCATTTTATTTACTTTTGCTGTTACCGCTATACGCTTCAATTCTATTGTGGCCTTTCGCGATATGCTAGAAGGAGAGTGTAAAATTTTACATATATCGTCATGGCCTTGTAGATCCTAGCTTGGGAGATAAATCCTACCCCTAAATTCTACTTTACCCAATTATTCTTTCCTTCTTGCCTATCGATTTATCCAGAATAACACTTGTTACACAAGCTCTCTGGTCCATTCATCTACTGCAAGTGCCTTCCTACTCTGGACTGTGGCATTCCAAAGACCTCGTTACATTTTTGTTGCTTTTTTTATTTCAGACATCACTCGTAGTGCCCTTTTACACTCCTGCCACCTTCTGGGAGAGGGATTGTAGATCGTGTGAGAAGTAGTCGGGAGAGTTAGGGTAGTGCAGAGAGAAAAAAGAGAAGCTGTAAAGGAATTGTGAAAAATCACATAAGAGGGCGTGTAAAAATAGAGGAATATGCAGCCTTCATCGGTGCCCAAAAATTACTAACGAGAATTAAAATTTTAAGAAGTCTTCCCGTATGTGTTTTCATATTTTACATGAATTGTTTTTCGTGTCTTCAATTTTTGGCACGAGGAAGACTTTGTATGATCTCAAACCGCCACAGTTCCGTAAGGAAGAAATAATGTGATACAAAAGAAGGATAAAATACCTTACCGTAATATAAAATGAAATATAATATGAGAATAAAGAAGAAGAAACATCCAACGAGAATTAAAAATGAGTAGACGAGCAAAATGACCGCAATAGGAGTGAGGGAACGAGCGAGGATACACTGGGCTCAAATGATGGCCCAAAGCGGAGAGGCCTTCATCCCCGTCCACCTATCATCTGAAAAAAAACCTTTACCCTTACAGAGAGGGTGAGAAAGGCACGGAGTTATACATCCCGACTCTTAATGAGCTATGTGGGGCAGATGAGCACGCCCAAAGAAATATACACCCTAAAAGAGTGGGTTGGAATTCTGGGAACGGCATGGAGAGGTAAGAGAAGCGTCATTAGGAAGAAATGGAGAAGAGACAAGCAGGAGGTTGCATTGGGGCGGGGGAAAGATACGTGTGGGTGGCCTCCGTATGTGGTCCAGAGAGAGAGACCGGTCCTAGTCGGCAAAAGCGATGAGTTTATTTCATATTTGTTCCTTTAATGACTGTCATGTCTCCGCGCTCTTCCAAATTTCGTACGTGGAAAAGAGGCATCAAAACCATGCTCATTTTCAAGTTGTCTCCGCGAGCAGCGAGCCTAAAATGCTAGCAAATGTGTGCTGATGAAGGGCTGTTGAGGTAAGTTGCCACTGTCAACCCTGAACAACTCCTCGCCCTCTCTTTTCCTATTGAGGCAGTTTATTTTCAGCAGAAAAGTTGAACTGTTGAATAGGATTGGATTGACCCAATCCCTCCAAATGAGGTATCTACCATTTATCATTGCCAATTTCCAAAGCATTTTCCACTCTTGCTAGATATTTGGGTGACATCAGTGAATAGCTTTGGTTGTATTTTTATTTCTGTGAAAAATAAGGTTTGAATAATGCATATTATTGGCTCCTCACCAAATTGAGTGAAGACCAAATATTGTTGAAAAATATGTAAAGTAGTAATATTACTAGTAGTATTAATAATTAAAGTAGTTGTATTACTAAGCTTTTAGTAAGCAACTTTAAGGTACATCCTTGCACTGTTAAGAGATAGTCGTGGTATCACTACTCGAGATATATGTACTGTTCAGTGAAAGCATAATACATTATTATTTGATGTTAGCTTTAAACAGGTTTTCCTAATGGCTATCAACAACTACTCTACATTTTCATCTGAAATGCAATTTGATGTATGGAGTAAAACTTATAAGTAAAATTTATTATAATTATAACTATATCGCCGTTTTCTGTCATAAGCATTTACACTACCATTTGATTTCCCCCAACAGTCATCTTTTCCTGCAGAAAAAGAGTAATGAAACGGGGAAGTGCCATTCTCGAATAAATGGACTAGAAAAGTAAGACGCTTTTCACGACGCAAAGAATTTCAGACTTTCATCCATTGGTTTCCGCAAGAGAGATCGACGGCCCAACCAAGTACCAAGGGGATACGGATGATTGAATCATACCGTTACTTTTCTTCACTCATTAATAGTGTGAGCGTAGGAAAGCTGAGCACCTTTGCCATCCTCTCCATAGACAGTTAATGCACCATTTTTGATCCAAGCCTGCTTAACTCGTGACACAGTCCTACAGCTAAAATGGAGATGAGATGAGATACTTTAGATATTTTACTATGCTCAAATTGTATTCATTAATATTTGAAGTTGTACTTGATTTGAAACTCTGCATTATTTAATTTTTTTCTGGCTATTTATTCACAACTATCTAAACGTCATTATCTACCCCCAAGTATTTTAATGCTTTGAGTTAGTTTGCTAAGTTATAACTACTGAACGTATTAGACCCTTAAGAATTACCCTTATTATACTAATTTTAACTGCGGATTATTGAGCACAGACGAGTGGATTGGTTTGAATTATTTAACAAGCAGAAATAATACAAGATATAAGGTATATATAATACAAGAAGAGTTGAAAATTGAAGATGATAAGTTTGAAGATTACAGCACCCTATGATTGCATTTATAGTAAATTAATGTAGTATTTTCAGTTTCATGCTGCTGTGGAGAATAATAGTGAATGCAAGCCGCTGAAGATTGTGACAAATGGATCCAAATTAGTTCATGGGTATTATATGGCCAACGTCTGTCGTCATTTGCACCCTAAAGGAAGGGTAGGGAATGAAAGATGGAGAAAAACCCGGCGTCAGCGTTAGCCTGCTCGTCTGCAGCGTTAGACAGCTAAACGTCCAAACTGATGAAGTACTGTGATTGAAAATACCTCCAAAAAGCACTAACGCAGAGATAGGTAATTCTCAAATAAATCTCCAACACCAATTGGTTCATCTACACATGATTATGGACTAACTCACAATAATACGAAAAATACTGAATATTAGACCTTTTTGGACACATCAAAAAATAAAATTTCATTAATTGGGACGAAGCTTGAAGATTCATTGCTATCACCATCTAAGTCCACTTTGTCTGTCCGGGCTCCATTTAGAATCGCAGCCCAAAGCGAGTGCAGCGGAACAAAGTGGGAATTCAGATCCTATGGGGACGCTTAGTCAACGGCGTGTCCTCCAGCAATTAACCGAATCAGGGAGCGGGAGGCTGGTGTTGACCACTTGGGAGTCTGAGAGTAATGGGAAGGAGGGAGGAGAAAGTGGCAGAAGGTGGTCAGGACGGTGGGCAGTCGATTGTTCATTGGAAGAAAGGTGGGAGTGTCACGGATGAGAATAAGAGGAACTGAAAAGAAAAGAAATAATCGAGAAACTAATACAATTTGGCAGCATCTAACAAGAAATATATTATTCATAATTTCCCCAAAATGTACACACACATCTCTAAACTTTGATGCACTGTAATATTATAAGGTTCAACGGACCTGACGATGATGATGTGGTAGGTACAACGTAAGAAAATTCGCTTCATTGTGTCATCCTACCATATTCATTACGAAACCATCCGAATGAGGAAAAAAGACTGAAATCTACAAAAAAATCAGTCTCTACGTTACCAGTGTTTTGTCATCAATATTCTTACTTAAGTATATTAGTTTCTGCTAACACAAACAGCATACTACCCGCACAAAGCAAATAAATATGCTAAAAAATTATTGGCTGTGAGCTGGCTGGTTGTGGGGAACATGGTTCACCGATACAGATGAAACGCGCCTGCAGAGCGTCAAATAATGGGGATCTATTTTCTATGGAGGATATTGTTCTCGATTTTTTAAAGATGTATATCGCATTATTCATTAACTGGGTTTTTATTTAATAATCATGATTAGAGATGCGTGAAAATCGCAAATGCGATAAATGCAATATAGATGCAATGTGAGCAAATAAATGCGACATAGATGCGATGACTGGACTTTACGATATTTTTACGCAAATTTGCCTTTTCGATGGCACAATTCGTACATTTTGTGCCGACCGCACTTTAAATGCTTCGCCGACACTCACCGCTTAAAGCATGTGAGCGTTTGGCCAGCTGCTAGTTGGCTGGGACTCTACGTGGCCGCGAACTACAAGTAGGCGCGGGCAAGCTACACCTCCGCCACTATATGTATTATTCCTTAATTTATTATTGTTCTAGAGCATAATTATTTATTATTCTGTATTTCGTCATATAGGTGTGTTTCACTGCATTTTATCGTCATCTACCTCATTATGAAAATAAAAAATAGACGCTACAAAATGCGATAAACTGTTATTGAAAGTGCGATAAAATAAAAATGAAAGTGCGATTTTCACGTATCTCTAATCATGATCAATGTTATAAAAGTGTTGTTTTCATCGATTAGAATGTAAAATTGGCAGAAAAGTGATAGGATGTGTTATAAACGAATGGCATGAAGTATTGTCTTTGCTTGGCATTAAAAAAATACTTCTTATTTGACTGACTAACTTTTAAAAGTACCTCCCTAAGTCTTTTTCTTTATTTCCACGAAGTAAATCATGTGAATATTTGTGAAACTTCCTTTTCCTCATTCACCACCATTTATATGATAAACACATTTCAAACGATGTATCAAATTCCTTTCTTATGAAGAGAGCTCATATATACATTCAAGTACGAAACAGAAATACCAAACTCATCTAGGCTATTTGAATTTTAACTTTCTTCTACTTCTGTATAGGCATTAAGTTGACATGACTGTGGCCATATGAAAGGGTGGGCATTAGTTGCAATCCAGGGCTAGATATAATTTTGCGTAAGAACGAAGGAGTGGAATGGAATATTGATCAACACATATACTCCCGGGGTAGCTATAGAGATATATCATACAATTCTGAGCATATGAGGCTTCTGAAGAAAACGCGCACTCCTTTTTGCTATCAAAACCTCAAAAATATGTTGATGAGGCATGAAATAACTTAATACTCTAATTAGTTCATTTTTGAAGCCGGTCGTAATAAGCCCATTGTCAAAAATAAATGGTTGCCTATCGGAAATTTAATATGAGCGCCTACTACCTGCAAATTGAATGCACGAATATTAAAATTAACATTATTAAAAAAGAGAATCCTCAATTCGTCCTCTAAATGTGTTGTCAACTATCGCGCATTTAAATGGATTTACAACAGTCGCCACTCGCGTCACTCACGGACAGATTGATCCGCGGCTCACGGAGAAATACGGTAAAATTAACCAAATTTATAGACATGATGACGTGATTTATCAAAATCATAAACGCTCAATTCTATTCCTAGTAATTGCAAACAATTTAAAGCCAAATATTGGAAAAAGGTGCATCGGATTGCAAAGGCAGATGCAGGATTTTTTTCTGAGGGGGAGGGGAGCACAAGGGCCGGACAGGCGAACGATCTTCTCATACTTGAGATAAAAAAAAAGGATACAAGAATAACAATACGAAATCTTCTTTTGACTTTAATATGTAAGTTATCAAAATAAAATTAAATCGAGGCTGCGCAATACACAAAACAAATGAGCGTAATAATAACCGTATTAAAAATGTTGTCTATTTTTTAAGCGTCTGGGGGTAGGGGGGTACGTGCCTCTGCCCCCCCTAAATCCGCCTATTTCGCATTGCACTCATCACCGCGCCGCGGAAGTAAAAAAAAACTGATTGAAATGCGGCCGAAGTGGCAAGAGATATCAGCCTTATACAGGATGGAATTGGGCCTCCTCTATACGGTCCCTTTAGTAGCATGCAAGCATCATAAAAGTAAACAAGAAATAGCATAATATAGATAATTATAACTTTCCTTCAATCAAAAATATGCTTGTCCGGAAGATTTATCATTTATACCACGCTTACTCGTAGAATTTGAACGACAATATATTCTGACCTCGTTACCACCCAGTAAATGGCTACAGATCATTCTGAAGAAACAAGTTGATATATAACCAAAATATTTAACTGGATTAGTAAAGACAATTATAAGAGCAACTTACCTATATATCTTCACAATCGGAAGCAAAACGTTTTCTGGGCGGAACTGGGTTTAAATAGGAGAACGAAGGGATGGTACTCCGTAATAAGGTAGTCTCATTCGTGCGATCGTGCCTAGGGGTCGTAAAGGAGAGAGCGGAGGCGTGAAGGGGTACCCCTAACTGTGACATATCTTCGCTCACCCTTCACCCAAAAGGGCAGTGGTCGGCGACAATGGGGAGTAGAAAAGGTGCCCCGAGGCACCAAAAAAAAATTAGACCACAGGACGTGAGGGACGACGAAGACACAGAGAGGAGGTTGCTGATGATTTATTCTCATTTTTCTGATTTCGATCTCATGACACACTCTAGAAAATAGAAGGATAAAACCTTTTTTGGGTCACTCTCATATTCAAATAGGCTCTAACCGGGTTTCATAACAAAGTTACATCATCAGGTGACTGATCAAGAATGCATTTTCTTTTATAACAAATCCGGTGCGACAGTAAGGACATCTAGCTATCGTAAAAGAACTTAAAAAATTAAATTAGCACATTTTCCATAATGCCTAAGTTTCACGTCGCTAAATTGTAGTTACATTGTCACATAATATATCGGAAAGTTTTTTTTTTGGGGGAAAGTTGGATAAAAAAATGGTGGGTAATCTACTGTGCACCAAAAGCTGCATTCACTCATTCGATGACTATCGAATGAAGGACAAACTTGTATAGATTATGGAAGATAACCCCATTACTAAGCCAGAGTTGTGAAGGTTTCACAAAAAAAGAGGTTGCAGGTACTTTTTCTCTCGACCATTTTGCTCCAAAAGAATTGTTTACCCCATTTGCGGTGGTCAGCTGTCCACGGAAGGAATGGGGAAAATTTCCTGCAGTAGAGATATTTCTACGAAGTATTCCACATGAATTCATATAAAAATATAAAGCTGAATTTAAGGTAGAAGGAAGGTACTCCTGGCTCGGGTCAAGGAAAGCATTCGTATATGTGAGTAGGTCTTTTATGGAGGCATTAAAGGCTGCTTTATAGAAACATAGATAATATTATGCAGGAAGAAAGTGCAAATCAAACACGTATAGATCAAATGAGTTTATTTCAACTTGATTATATCTACAGCACTTTATTATGGCAAGAAAAGCTTTTAAGGAAATGAATAAACTAAAACTATTAAAATGTCGCGTTTACTTCTTAGCCGTAAATATTAGTATCGGATAGAAATGGATACGGATAAGTAAACTACGAAAATTAAAATCATTGATTTTATCAATCTATACCCCTTGACATTAAATCGTTTTAAAGTCAACGCCAAATATTTTACTGATAATAAAATACAAAACAATGAACAGCCAAATTATCGTAAGTGTAAGGAGTATGTGAAGCGGTTTAAGTGGAGGTGAAGGTGGGTTCAATTCTCAAAACGTTATCAGAGTGGGAAGCGGGGTCCAGAGACTTGCCATAAATAGCATTTCCCAACTCTCAGAGTCGGGTCCACAATGGGGGATAGAATAACAACGAAATTTTTCTTATTTGCTTTAATAGTGATGAATACGATCAATGAATGATGGGAAACAAAGTAGAGATTTAAAAGAGGGGATGACTGTAAAGAGGAGGTATTACATGCTATGGACAAGTGGAGGGGAAGGGCAGAAAACAAGGTCCTGGGTGAGACACAAAAAAAAATTATGCAAAGCAAATAATGTATGGGAACAGTGTATTTGTTAAAATATTAGGCGATAGGAGTTGATTGGAGAGCGGCGTCAAACCAGTCTTCGGATTGATGGCTATTGGTGATGATGACGACAAACACCTTTTCAGCTTGGCTTCCCATTCCGTGGGCTCGGGTTCTAATCCCGGTGATTCAAATTTTCAGAGACTGCTTGATCTCTGTTTGAGTAATGTGTGGAGGACATTTCAATAGCAAAACTCCGTCCGTCGTATGGTATGTTAAGCCGTGGTCTTCTTGGCGCCTTTCGCTAAGATCAGGCTAATGCCGACGCCAGGTGTCACTCCACTCTTCCTTCCATACCCTTCCCTCATGGCGCAAATGACCTCTGATGTCGTTCGCCTCCTCTGAATACATCTACATCTATGTAACACCCCGCAAGCTGTGTAAAAGGTGTGTGGCAGGGGGTGTTAGGACACCAGCCGCTGACACACAAAAAGGAAGTGCTGTAAGGAAATTACGACTAGCATTTCTTAAAGTACTTATGGATCGGGGGAAAAACGAATTCCCGTATCTATCCGTTCGGCCAAACATCTCTCTTAATTTATCTCTTCTGTCGGACCTGGACATAGCGCGGTTCTAATATTAAGTTTTCCGTGTCGATCTTAAAGATATCCATTCTGAATTGTTCAAGCAATCTAAGTCTAGCGCGTAGCCTCTGAGTCTCAAGCGGCTCCCAGCCTTATTCGCTTAACATCTGGGTAACGCTGTCTGTGCGCCCGTAGCGGTTTGTACTAGCGGTTAATACCATACTAAATAGATGGTGTCCTTATACCACCGCCTCACGCCTATTGAGGTGGCTGTAGATGAGGTAGATTTAGGGATATCACTCTCCTGCCATCATGTGGTCTCTTCACCACTTGCACTTGCATCAGTTTTCTGCATCCGAAAACCTCTTCCCTCACCAAACAGACGATCCCGCGACTTCCCCTCGTATTCCTGTACGTGCATATACAGACTGTCCCACTGGTCGTGTGTCATTTTTGACCTCTAATTTTAGTAACATCGCATCGAGCAATATGCATGAAATATGGCACACTTACGGGGAAAGGTCCTAAGGTTTGTAGTGTGTAGGCAATATTTTAAAATTTTCATCTTTTGACCTCACATTGTGGGTCCAAACCAAGGATTTGAATATGCCTTACGGGGTTTCAATGTTAAAAAATCGAGATAGAAAAAAGTCTGAATTTCATTGACCAAGCTGTCAATTCTTAGGTTTTCGGTCACGAGAAAGTCGAAAATAACACTTTTATTTACGAAAATTCAACTAGTGACCCATTACGGTCATATTCAAGGTCATAGGGTTGGCAAAAAGGAAAGTATACCAAGAAAGGTGTCGATCCATGGGTTTTCGTGAGTGCTCAAGTCAATGGTATTGTCCTTATACCCACATTATCCACTAATTAACCTCCAAGGTCAATACGAAGGTCCTATAGTATTGTCCTATATGACCTCAACTGTCGATCACCTCCTCCAATTACCATGCCATACTATTTCAGCTATTCTACCACCTGGATAGAAATGCGAATTTAAAGGCAATACCCAGAACATATAAGCTACGTTTGTGGGCGTTCGTTAATAAAATACATAAGCATAAATAAATATAATGTAATACTTTTAAATATGAATGAAAATTAATATTATCTTTGTTTCTCGGACCAGTCTGCTTAAAGGCCGCTTTACACGGGGCATGTGCTAGCACAATCTGGCGTGCGTAAGAAGACGCAGTCAAACTTACGTCGTGTAAAGCGGTTAGTTACTAGAACATATGCGAGAGTGCGTGGACGTGAGATGGCAAAATAGCCCCCAGTTCTAATTTCATTCGCCCAATCGCGCAATTCCATGCCATAATGAGAAGAGAATGCAGTTCTAACCTGCGAAATTACATTACCGTGTAAAACGTCCTTAAAAGAAGACGATGGGAGAAGGTTCAGGTGAAGAGTCCTTCATGCAACTTTATCCCTCCAGGAAGTCTAAGTCTGTCCTCACGCACATATGTTTTCCCGCACTTATTTTACGGGACCCTGGTGATGCCAGTCTGAACCCTTTCCCTTGCCATCCGCCCACTCCCCTGCAATGGGGACGCTACCCTTTTTATGAACTCTGCCAAGCGTGCAAGAAGAACAGCCGTACCCTTTATAGAGGAGGGGGTGTGCTCCTAGGACCGCAGTTGGCCTCACGCACTGCGACCCACACGAAGTACACATTTGAATCCAAGGGAAACCCTTTCTGTATGCTGCAGAAGTCCACACTAGAGAAATATCACGCATGACTAAGTAAAAAGACATCGCAGAGAAGGTAGGATGAATGGAAAATACCATCAAGCACATACCTCATGCATACCCGTGATAAAATAATGTTCAGTTCAGCCATTTTGTAAAATTTGCTGTACTGTGCTTCATGGTAAATAGATAGATGCCACCAGATGTGCAAGAATTGCCATGAGAAAAAATTCCCCTGGACCGGGAATCGAACCACGGACCTTTGGCTTTCCGGGTCACTGCGCAGACCACTACGCTATCTAGGTTCTTTAATTCCCATGGCAATTATACCGAGGCTGATGGAATTAGGTGATAGGCCCTCGCGGTCCATGGCAACGCGAGGGAGAAAGGACTTCCAAGAAGCCACAACCGGTTGAGAGCCTCAAACCTGCGCTAAAGTCACGCAAAGCGGTATTTGTAATATTTCTAACCCTGCCACATGACGGCGGTGAAAGATATTTTGAAATGTGAATAAGTCACCTGTAAGTTTTTACAAATAACTGGTAATGCCTTATTCTTCTAATGCAAAATACAAATGAATATAAGCAGTCCATATTCTGAAACATACCAATTTTCTCACGTTAATACTTTACAATACTAGTCCATGAAACGAGGAAGCCTTGTGAGATTCTGCTAAGCAACGAATATTATTAGCAAAGATCCAGAGAAATAAACACAGTAGCCATCTTTATCCTGATACATGATGAGAGGAAAAACAGAAAAATAAATATTACCAAGTGTATTAGTAATCGCTCAAATTACCATCGCAAAGATGCATCAGTTGGTGAGACTTCAGAAGAATATACCTGAATAAATATGTTGCTCTTGATTTTGAGTTCCAATTAAAGTCTGAAAACAATACAACACCCCGCTTTCAATGATTTGCGTAAGTAATCTAAAGTGTAAGACATTTTTACCAACACTAAAGTTTCCTTATGATATTGTTTGACTCTCAACCGACTTTTGCTGTTTAATTGAGGTATGAGCGAAGTATAAGAAAACTAGAGCTAACAGAGCAAGCACGGCAAGATCAAATACAACTATGCAAGTATAAAAATACCAGCATTAGAGCTTTCCGTTCAGAAAAGGTGTCACTTCTGTCTCCATATTACTAAAAATGCAAAATTCGCTCTGACTTAATATTAAAATCCATTAGCGAAATAGATCTAGCTTTGAAGTGCTTCCGTACGAAATGGGATACTGAGCGACTTCCTGCGGTTGCGCCAGTGATTCTGATTTAACGAAGGAAGGCAACGACTGATGAAATTTGCTGGAATTTCTCCGCTGATCCCTCGATACACGTTGAGGGAGAGTTCTGTCACATATCTGTCGCTGTCATAAAACCGATGTGAACCGGGCCAGAAAAAATACGCCGAGCATAACTCTCAATGAGGCTTTACACCTTTTAATATGCTTCCCTGAAGGATAGTGTGTAAAGTTCGTGAAGGATCGCATTACCTTCTGCAAACAAATTATGAAATCGTAGATCATTATCGATAAATAAATTTGAAATTAGTATACGCGATGAAGGTTCGCTCAGAGAGGGACGCTGCACTGTGGGCTGAACGCGAAAAAAGCTGGCCAAATATCAAAATATCGATTTTTTCATTTTGAACAGGAAATAGAAGGTATATAACCATTTTATAATATCCAGGGAATGTAAAACTTAGGTTAATTTTTTCAAAATAATTTGTACAATTTTCATAGCTGTCCAAAAATTAATCAAAATCTATGAAATCTTGACTGCGCATTTTTTACGAAAGTGTTCATTGTTTGTGCAATGCAATCAAATACAATTCATAATTCGGAATTTTTAGGATAATTTTTGATAGTAATATTGCTTTAATAAATTAAAAGTGAACTTTTCTTACCGTCAATTATTGTTTATTAACTTTATGATTTATTTAAAATTTCACCGTTTATCGTTTATTTTTTAATTAATACCGGGATGAAAGTAGTCACCACCGCTTGCCAATTCTGAGATATTTACACCATGAATTAGAATAAAGTCTATACTATTAGACGGAAAAGAAAAATCTTGAACCAAATTATAAGCCGTGGGTGGGTGTTGAGCATCTCGGCAGGATGGAGATAAGGAGAGTCTCAAGTTGAAAGTTCAGACGGATGTGAAGGCGGGTGGTGGAATAGCACACCGTGCACCTTCTTCCATTTCGCTCTTTGCCCTCCATTAAGAGGCCTGCTAATGCGCTCTCGCCTTTTCTCTTTCCAACTGAGACAGCCACGCTACCATGAATTCTCAAACTCACATACACCACTCACTCCACTACAACTATAATGAGTGCAATAACTAGATAGTATATCAGAGGAACTGATGCGATTTAGGCTTTAGGGATACACGTAACGGCCAATAGATTAATTAAAAATAATCGGATAACACGGCTCTATCATATTTTTACACCGTCAAATATTTCTAGTGAGCAATGGAATCGGACATCCAGAGCGGGCTCGCATGGGGTACACTGAGGACCGGGAACCAAGTCGGAGACTTATACGCCAGCGCCATCCCAAGAGGGGAAGGATTGAGGAAGGAAAATAGGATAGGAGGCATCGCCGCGATGGTGACACTTCCAAGGAAGGGATAGGTTTGGAAGGAAGGGACGAGGAATCCCGAACCGTCACAAAGGCGGGCGGGTCCTACTACTAGCGAAACTATGATTAAATGTTTCCACAGAGAATTCCTATGAGGAAGAAAATTTCTACGATTTTTCGTAGACATTTCTAGCGAGTAGTGGAAAAGAGTGAGGGGGTCACGTCCCGCAACTGATAGGGTTTCACTAGTGCACATGAGGTCGACTATATGACATGCCCCTCCTTCGCAAGAGAAAGGGAACGCAGAAGAAAAAGAGACAGTCGATACGAGAGAATGAATAGCATTTAAGTAATACTAAATCTATAGGCCTAAACAGTTTTCGATAACACTAATGAAGAGTGGCATTTCACGAGTAGACGAATTATACATCTGGCCTAGAATCTACTTAACGTGCATTTACTGAATGAATTTGTTGAGGAGAAAATTCGAGGAATTGAGAGAATCTTAAAATCCTACTTTTCTTAAACTTAAGGGAATCTTAAAGGTTACTTCTCCAGAGCATCGCCTAAGCGCAAAGGGCTGAAGCAAGGAAAAACTGGACAATATCTCAAAATTTGATTTTTCGCGATGTGGTAGGCAAAGAGGAAAATATGTTATCTCCAGATACTCAAATCATGAAAATACGAAACATGATGAAATTGTCTTGTGTAAATATTACAGAGGTAAACCAGCCCCCATTTGGCTCTCTAGGCGAGGACTACTTGAGAGTGTACATCGGTCAAATGTGATAAAATACAGATAATAAGAACATGATACGTAAGATCACTTAAGAGCTACGGATTTTAGATAACTTGAAGAAGGGGATCCGAAAACTGAACCTTGACTAGCAAGGAGCTAGTGAAATGAAATGGCCTGAATGGAAGGCTATAGGAGTGGAACCTATAGGTCATGCACATGTGATCTCTGAACGCTAATTCTGCAGTTTGGTTAATTTTGTAAAAATGCGCCGGAATCTGTGTGAAAAGTTACTTGCAGTACAGTGAAAGATTAGTTAAAGCGGTACAGATTAACACTAAACCAGTAAATGTCGTTGTGGTACAGATGCCAACGACGGAGTATGGAGATGAACACGCAGAAGACGTCTACGAGGATATAACGGATGTAAAGAAGCATGTAAGAGGGGAAGAGAACCTAATAATTTTTGGACATTAGAACGCTGTCATTGAAAATGTTCAAGATGGAAGATAAACCTCACAATATGGGTCAGGTAAACGAAGTGAAAGAGAAGAAAGATGACGAATTTTGCACGCATCACAGGCAAAAGGATGCTAACATATTATTAAAAAATCCCAAGCAGAGAAAATACACATTGAAAACACCAGGAGACCCAATAGGATTCCAAAATCGACTAAATTCTAGACATAGAAAAATTCAGGAACAAAGTAAAGGACTATAAAAGCTATCTCTTGGCAGATATCGAGAGTGATCATAATTTGGTGATAATGGAATGACACCTAAAGTTAATAACTTATCCTCCTATATACCCTGCAAAGATATAACATATGGGTGGGCGCAGTGAAGCAAAATTATGTCATATGGGCATAAAAGAATTTTATTCGGTCCTCATTTTTAGTATTAAGATGCATAAAAATATAAACAATATAAGCATTAAAAAGCGGATTTTGTCCAGCGCTGCATATCAGAAAAATATTTGAAACAACGATTACACACGAAATTAAAACTTTCATTTGAAAATAGCAGACCAAGGGAACAGAAATAGAGAGCATTACGGCAGCAAATGGAAAAGAATGCAGCGTTCAAGATTTGTTGTTATAACTTACACATCAATGAGTAAAATCTAGCAAAGCACGGTGAGAAATTAAGATAATAGATGTATTTACCATTATTAATCAGAAAACAAGTAACTTCTGGCTAACTTTGAAATATAATAACAAAAAATGACGCAGCGCCGCTACGGCGCCGTAAATCCAACGACGTAGCTAAATTTGTAAATCCATATGAGGGTTAAAGAAACTGAGGAAAACTGTGAAGAACATAAAGCGGGGAGGATAGCGAGATAGAGTAATATCTTACTTAGCCGTTATTGTGTCAGTAAAATAAAGTATCAAGTCAAACCAGCTGGTTTTCCGAACCAAATCTTGATTACAGCCGCCGCCTTAGGCTTGTAAAAATCGTATTAAAAAATATAGATGACAAATATCAGCGGCATCATTAGCATATAATTGAAACTGCAGGTCATATAACTATGATCTGGAGCAGGTATCACATCTTAAGATTTGTAATAATAACCTGAATAATAGCCGGAACGCCGCGCAGGAGAAAAATGCAATTGTTATAATTTTTCTTAGAATACATTAATGAGTTTCCACTTAAATTTTATTTTTGGAATGGTAAATTTTATGTGTAGGCATTATAAATTAAAAATTTGAGCAAATTCCAAGATGGAGAATATGGGAAAAGTTCATATACAATTTTTTAAACGTTTAATTATAACAATAACAGGGAAGGCCACTTCATGAATTTTTATATGCATAATAATTTTTCTTTAAATCCAACTATGAGTCTCCACTAAAATTTTATTTTTTGAATAGTAAGTTATAACTTAACAAACCCTCTCGAGCAAAACCTTGGATTTTAAAAAGTCTATAAATCATGGTTCTACGACAATACGGTGGTGAAATAGAGGAAATTTTATGAATCAAGGCACTTTTTTGTGTAAAAACGCGGAAAAGCTTAAATGCGTATAAAAAAGGCACAAAAATCGAATGTCGCTCGGAAAAAAAGCAGAGGACAGAAGGAATGTATTTGAACGCTTGAAAGAATTCCGAGCATTTCCAACGTTTCCTTTCCAATTGCATAACCAAATTATATTTTTATCTCTGCACATATCTCGGCGAGCAAAGATTCGTGATAGATTCCTTCTTCGATATTCGCAATCCAATAGCATTCCCTCAGCAGGACTTCTCTCGCCTTTTTAATGTCCATCTGATTCCCCTTCACATTCGCAAGACTCTAGGGAGTGCGGTATATAATGGCTACATCTCAAACTTTACGTTGCTTGCGGAGGTTAAATATCTGTCATTGAATAAACAGACTTGAAGGAAAGCAATGAAAAAGCATTTACAATGTCAAATTTTAATTAAAAAATGCATATACATTTACCGCTTTTTTATCGAAAAAATCTTTTTACTCTGATATTAAATCATATATATGAAATAATTGTATTATAGGAAAGGTTTTTTATCACACCATTCAAAAGGCTATAGTAAAAATAATTGTGTCTTGCGATAGGAACAATTTCAGCAATTACACTGGTTCGAAATTGTAGTTATCAGACAAAAAATTATGAAAAATCATGTTTCCTATTTCGTAAGATTTTCGATTTTAAAGGCCTGTTTACACGATACATTAACAAGTACGAGTTAATGTACGTTTGCGTGAATGATTTTTGTGGACCGGAACGAAACATGTACGAATGCATGAACCAAATTAAAACAGGTTTTATTTTCTGTGCACGCATTCGCAGAAGTTGGGCGGTTACACGGTGCATTTTGGCGTTCATTCTCGCGTTTATACATTTAGACATTAACATTAACAGTACGTGTTAATGTACCGTGTAAACAGGCCTTAAGAAGATCGTCAAGGTATTCCGATATTTCCCTGGCTCTAGAAAATTATTGTCTTATAAGAACATGATACCTTGTTTAACGAGAAAGGTGGCCTTCTTATCACCGGTTCCGGGTGACCGAAACGTAGTCTTCGCCAATTCTCCCACCATCTTCACAGTCGTATCAGAAGAGTCCTCCCTTTATACCACTTTCGCTTCACACTGAGAGCATTTGCGGCCATTCCTCCTGGAGCATAGTTCAATTACAACGAGTCGTATATCACGATCATGTGGCAGCCATTTATTCCACACCCAAGCATTATTTGACGCTCTAACTGCCAAGCAACTCCAGCCGACATTCCTCGCGCTGAAATAGCAATCTTCGTCCCAAAACTCTAACGAATTTAGTTTTTTATTCAATGGGCAAAGCTTCTCCCAGCCTCAGTCCTGCAACACATAATGCTAAAAATTTGCTGGAAACGTCTAAGGTCAGAAAATGGACGTTTATTCTTTTAAAAAAAGGTCCTGGTCATTAATCGCTTCACTAATCAGCTACCGAAAAAAGATAAATTGATTGGTTTTAGCAGACGTAGATCGAACTCAATTATTTCAGTCAAAATAGTGATAACGATCCAAATGGAAAAAAATTAACTATTTATTTCGTAATTCCGTAAAAAAATATTACTCCTGAATCTATTTATCACATATTTTCGAACGAAGTATAATTTCAAGTGCCTTCAGACTAAAGAACATTGTGCTAAGCAAAAGTGTTAGAATATTGGATTGCTGTCTCTAATCCTTAGGATAAAAAGTCCACAGAAAAGTTACAGTTAATTTAAGAAAAAACATCCAAAGGAATAAGAGACACATTACTTTAATGGCAGCTTCGGAACGAACTCTTTTTAATATAAGCTCCTTTTTATTCCTCATTACATAGAGTGAAACCTTATGAATGGCATTTCATTGAAATCGCATTTGGTAATAAGTTTGTCAATAAAAGGGGTCAACACTTAATAAAGAATGGAAATCGTCATAATTTTTTTCGTTACTCATCAATGGAACTAATGTAAAATTTATTAGGAAGTTGGAAAAAACTGGAATTACAGTCCAGATATATTCTTCAAGCGGAATACTCATTACTAATAATGCACCTCACAAGATAGCTGAAATGAGATTTACTCTCCATTAACCTCATAGTTTAACATCTAGAGAGTTAACTATGACAGTGATACGATAGAGATAAATTAGGATTGAAAAACACTTTTATTAAAACGATGGAGGTAACTTAGCCTATAGAGTAAAGTGTAGCTTTCCTTGTTATTCTGTTAAGCACTATGCTCCTCACCATGATTAATCTATTAAATGAAGAAAATGCATTTTGTAACAGAGCAGTGCTAGCAAAGCTTATCTATTCTTCACCATAGAATTATCCCTGCAAACTTTCCTTTTCTCCAGTGTCTTTCAGTCCACATGAGGCCTCCGTCGTGAAGAGATCGATTTGAAAGCGCGGAATTCGATGCCCGTCCACCGGCGAAAACTGCTTCCTCTGTTCCCTGAATACGAATCACCGGATTACGATCAAAATGGCACCCTTGACTGAAAGCACGCGGACAAGGTCGGGCGGGCAATAGGCAACTGAAGGAGCGTGGATTATTGAGAGGAGGGCGTAGGATGAAGTGTTCGGTTGCCGGTCAGAAAAAAATGTTTCTGGCAGCGATGAAAGAAAGAATTTGCAGGATTAGAAGTGAAGCTATGAAGAGAATGAACCGAAAAGAGCGGAGTAGGCGGTTGGAGATAAAAATGAAATAAAAGAACGCGACATAGCGCAGCTATTCTTTGCCGGAGGAGAAAAGCGAGTCCTTTTCAGAATTCTGAAGGGTTTATCCGACGCCTACCTCTTCTCCATAGACGAAAAGATTTGCACTTTAAGCTTGCGACGTGTTCACATGCTGCTCACGTATTTCCGAACCTCATAGCCCACGAGCCTACTCCCCGAATTGACCGAGGCAATACATTGTAAGCGGAAAATCGTAACAAGAGATTAGGGAGGAGAATGTATTATGTCCACTAAGATTTTTGTTTAGTAAATTCACAATGTAGAGGGTAAAAGGGTCACAAACCTATGTAACCAGCCAAACATATTGAACGTGATGGAAAATTGGGAAGTTTCAATAAAAGTATTTATTATTTTAATCTACTTTTTCAGCAATTTAACCATGGGTTCAAAGAGGAGATTAGACCTCAATAAGAGACCTCAAAGAGATAGATAGTCAAAGTGGTGGGCACTTCCACTGCAAACGGAAATAATTTATGCATCTTGCCTATGCTCTCTAGAGTAATTTAAAGAAAGAAGGCATCCCATTTCAGAAGTGCTCTCCTGATACATGGGTCGCAACTACTTCAACGGTCAAAATTTCATCCCTCTCTTGAGCCCTCATTTCTTCTCCCAAATGCTCGCTTTGGGTTCACGTTACCCAAAACTATTTATATAATTCTCCAATTTCAAATTCAGGTAGTTATGAGGCTTCATTTCTTATTTTTTTAGAGGATATTTTTATATTTTTTTTTTTCAAAGACGTTTCAATACTCCTCAAGTAGCTAGGGAGTTATTTCTGTATATGTTGCCGGCTACGCTACATTTTGATGCAGAAAAAACTTATAGGCGGCAAAATAATAGGAAAAACAAAAAATATATGCATTAAATATTCCCCAATTTAATGCATACATTTTAAGATGAAGAGATGACTCCCATGTGAGCGAGTAAGATTAAGATGAAGAGCCCGCACGTGAGGGCTCCCATGCGACAATCAGAAATACTTAATTAGTACATTTCCTTCAAAAGGTCTATCCTCCCTACACTTATTTGGGGCAGGAAAGTATCCAATTTACCTAGCACTCCCTCGAGAGAAGAATCCTGACTGCTTCGGAGTCCAAAATTCCACTGCTATCCTGACCCTTCTCTTCCCTCCCAAATGCATCCGCCCCGCAGCTGCGCGTGGGACGATCACGGTAAAATACAGGCCGTCCGCATTTCCGCGTCGGTTCATTCCCCAGTCGCACGGGGATTGCCCGTATCCCCGGGAGCTTCTTCGCTGTCTCTCCCTTGAGTGTACGAGGGGGAGAGTTGAGTGCACTTTGACAACAAGGGGTGAAGAGAGAGCCGCTTTAATTCGACAAGGTATGAAACCCATAACCCTTCTTCCTCATCTCATCCCTTGCTTGAGCGGGTGAAAAAAAACAGGGAAATGAAATCACGAAAGCTCTCGAGAAATGGGTCAACCAAAAGAAGGGAGGAAAAAAAAATGCCTACTTCATGTTTATGTTATTTTCTCTGGTCAGCCAAGCTCTGTCCTCACGCTAAACGCTGTAAAAAACTAGTAAATTTCGCATAATGATTTTAATGTCAACCACCTTCGTCACAGTGTGACATCATGAGGTACATAAACAGGATACGAGAAGAGTGATCAGAATATTTAATTACAGGATAGATACAGAAGATACAGGTACTCTACCTGTATCCTGTATTTGAACTTTACGATGTCGCAGAGTGACGAAGCTGATCGATATTAAAATCAATCATGTGAAATTTACAAGGTTTACTAGATTCACCAATTTGATATATTAAAGAGCGCAGTTTAAAATTATTGTTCCAGTGCACAATGAAAGTGGACTCTTTGAGACGTGATTTTAATAGGTACGCAATCACAAACAAGGTTGTATTTCCGTGAATAAAATTCAAAGGTTACAAACGAGTCGAGCATCCTTTCCCTCTTAAAATCGACTCGGAGCACACCGCCCCTAAGTCTCTCACTTCGGCTCCTTGGCCTTGCTAGAGCCCGGTGGCGGCGCTACCCATCACGGTCACTACCCCACCCATCGTCAGTGGAGCACAAGCGAAGGTCTACGTCTTCATCTAAAAAATACCCTGCGAGCCACCTCTAGGGTATTTGGCAAGGTGTGATCAAACACTAGCATGCAACTGGACTCCCTCATTCACACCACACGGTCCAAAAAACGTCAGGCATACTAATAAATTATACTACCGCACGCTTTTAGAATATTAATAAAATTCAGAAGCATGCAATAAGTTTTAAGCTAGTAGGCTGCACTACAAGTCATCTTATATATGTTTAAGTTCTAACGCTACCGTTATAATCTCTTATTGACCGTGGAAAAATTGACATTCTGAATCTGTATGTGCTACAGCCGTTCTCTCTTATCTTATTTAATTGATATGGTCTAAGCATTTATCAAGCAGAAAACCACGTTAAAATTATACATTCATACTATGAGGAACTTCAACGCATTGTGGGAAGAATACAGCTTCCCTAATTTGACAATGATAACACTCAACAAGCCTAATTGAAAGAGTGAGATGTCATAGAATTAGCTTTATATCAGACTGAAATCTTCAGAATTTGACATGCTTTATCTTTAATGTCCGGGTCAAAGTACTTTTTGCCTAGCTTTATGAATTGTGAGAATTTACAGCAATTTTAAATCTCTGTTAATTGAAGAAAAATGCATACTTCCGAGAGTTATTCAATTCAATATAGAGAAAATAAGGTACCATGCGGAACAAAACGTTTAGTTAATTAATTTACACGAGTAATAGTTGAGAGGCATTGATGATAAGTGCTTGGCCGTGGTGTAATTTTATTGCATTTTGCGTGAGTAATCGATATACCAGATACGTACGCCTTGAATAAAGCCTTTCAAATCATAACTGTATCTCTAAACAACGCATTTTACTATCGTCTTTATCACTTAAGATGGTATCAGTTTTAACGAATAATTTTACCCCACGGCTAAGAGTGTGAGAGGTATTAAGATAAATTTATGATCCTCTTTTGCATTGACGTTCTCAGTTGAACCACTACACAACTCGTAGGGTAAAAGAGGCAACATACAAATGATTAAAGATTCGCAAAAAAATGACTTTGTACGAAGTCACGCGCACAGATACCAAGTTATGTATACCATGGACGAAGTTCGCCGCGCAAAAATATTTGGATTAACGGGGATTCGAACTTGGAGCTCCCAATTGCCGATCAGGCATGTTAGCCACAATCAATTCATCTTCTCCGAGCAAACTTCATGTGCTTTACTTCATGCAGTGATTTGACGTTATAGCCGAAACGCGACAAAGTAGCATTTATTTCTTCGACAGTGGCTTAATAAACACGACTTCCGTCACGTGTGAAACAGCGTAAACGTCAACACCTTGTTCAGTAAAATCCATCCTGAAATTCGCGAAGATGGCTGGAAATGATTGATGTGGATAGTAAGATCATGTAGTATCATGCATGAATAATATACTCACACTCTACGTCGACGATGATTCTCTTGGATACAGAGGGCGGCACTCCGTTGGTGGCGATGCACAGGTACGCCCCCATCTCACTGCGGCCAATCCTCGTCATAGTGAGCTGGTCCCCATCGTACACGGTCACTGCAAATAAGAAACACCGCACCAAGTCAGGCATAGGCTGTAACGGTCAATAAAAGGACGTCTAAATGAGAATGTAACATATTCTGAAGCAAGTGATGAGCACTCCAGCTGCAGGAGAAGGAAAAAGCAAATATTAGGCATTCATTATTGACTTCTATGCCCTGGGAATATCTACCACCAGAAGTAAAGTTTTTTAATGCATTAATCTTATGATAAAAAAAACACTTTTAGTTAGAATTGAAGCTCTATGCAAATGGAAATGGAATTTAAAGCGTGTCTAGTCAGGATGAGGACGTTAGGATTTAAAAATAATGTTCACATTAGGGTGCAACCGAGATTTTGGTCATAAATTATAATTAGTGGGCCATTTTAGCTATGTGTGAAGGATGAAGCAAAGTAAAAGGTCACTATCAATCTTCACAGTATGAAAAACTCTGCCGCCGCACCAAACGAAATGCTAGCTTAATTTATTACTTTTGTAATAAATCAACTTTTGGGGCAGATTAAGTGTTACGCAAAATATTATTTGTGGAATCAATTGCTCTAAGTCAGGATGAAGGAGAAACGTTTCAAAAGCATTCATATTAAGAGAAAAAGCACCACAATCCAAGACTGCTTGATGAACTTGTAACGTGTAAGCTGCGGGAGAATGATACATACAAGGAAATAATTTTAACTGAACTTAAAAACCTTGAATGTTTATGCCACCATACAAATGGTTAATGAATTCAATATTTTTATAATAAAAATTTGGTGGTAAATTTAGGCGATATGATCGCTATGTAGCCCCGAAGGCTCTCAGCATTCGTAAAAGTTGAAATTTGGCCGTAATATTGGAAATAAAGCGTTCCTCAGGGTTTAGAGGACGCTCTAGCTTCAACATTACATGAAGCTACGAAAGATAAACATTGTTATGAACAGATTCAGTTTACTCATGGCATTAATTATAAGTATTGTTAGTTACAAAAAATAGGACTGAATAAAAGTAACCTGTATAGGCGTTGATTAATCTATGAATAACTTCTACCTATTCTTAATATATCAGACAATATTTGTAGGTACATTGCTGCAAGAAAGTGGTATTTCCGTTTATAATACGGATACTGAGTTACATCTTCCATATGCATTGGGACCCACCGAGATCAAATCCGACCTCAAATAGCCTACCATACTACCGGCCCACATGTTGTGCAATAACTCGACATGAATACCGATTTTTCATCCACAAAACCGGGAAACACGTTCAAGTACTGCGTGCTTGACGCTGAACCGTTTGATACAAAAATTCTGAAAAAGAGTAATCTTGAATTCACAAAAACGCCATTAAGCTAGAAATAACCAGCTATTTGAACGAAATCGGTGACCACCACCATGCAATTATTGACCTAATAGCCAAGCTGAATATAATGAATGCTCAAAGGTAAAAAAATCATGAAAAGACCAGATAGGACTCTCTGTATGGCATCCAACAGTAATTTGACCAGCTTTGAATAGAAAGTAAATATAAGTATTCATAAAACCTGTTTATCCCAGCCAAGCCAAGTAGACTAGGTTAAAGAAATTATCTAAATTTGGGTATCCCTGAAGCTACAATATATAACTCAAAGCACTTTAACGGCAAAAATAATGTAAATGAAGAGAATTTAGCGCCCAAATACTCGACCAAACTTCCCTCATTATGAAAAACTAATCCTTGAATGTCTAATTAGAATAATATTTTTCTTAATTTCGCTAGAACGTCATATAAATATATTCGCTATTAGTCATTAAGGCAGGTAAAAGGCAATAGGGTAGTTTACTTCATCAATGAAAACGAAAGGCATTGGTTGCATTTCGTTACCCACCATTTGTGTATTCATAATATACAAATTATTTGGTTTTAGCAATCCCAGTTTAGACGAATGTGTATGGTCAATATTAACCTCATTTAAAAATGGCCAGATTGGCGCCCATGCGCTGCCACTCCACGTGACGTCACATGGACCCAGATGCTATACGAGTAGTCAGGAGTTTTACATCGTCTGAGATTACCAATGCATGCATGAGGCACAGAGCTCAGGGAAACATTTCTAAATAATCACCTTTTAAAACTGCATGGTCGGAAAGTTTCCTTCGTTTGATAGGGTATAAATTATCCTTATTTAAGCCAAGCGCTACCTGCTAGCAGCCTGCATCCAAGCGGCGTTCACAGCCTCGCACCAAGGTGGCCTCACACGGCGGAAGATGGAACCAGAATGACGTCGCACGGGGTTTTCCCAGCATTAATACGTAGCCGTCGCGTTTTTGCGCGCTTGAAAATTTTAACTTTTCATTTAATCGCTAAAAATAGATATCGCAATTTAAAATCTAAAAGCGTGAAATACGTACTCCAGGAGTAATAATCTTTCGATTAAGGCAGTTAACAAAAACTGGAAACCACCCTGCTGTAGTCATTCATGTGCTAACTTCATAGGATATGCAATTTAAAGCCGTCATCTTCAATTGAACGAAAAAAAAACTTTTTACATGCCCTTATGGAATCGACGAAACAAAACAATTTTGTAAGTTTCATTTTTTCATAGTGCCCATCTCTCATTCTTTTTTACCCAGCGGAATGAAGCTTCAGTCGCCAGTGAGCCACATGTGGCTAACTTCCATAACATTTCCATAGGCTGCTTCCAGACGGGCGACCACTGCAGAATGAAACGCGTGATATTTCAACTACATCTTCGCAACGCGAAATCTCTCACAAGTCTGTTTGAAACGACTGAGAATTTATAACGAAGTGGATGGACTCTTCGAGAAGCTTACAAAAGTACACACGTACGAGGAATATAAAATACAAATCAATTCCAATTTAAATGGAATTAGTATCACTCGCCTTGTGTGGGATGTTCGGATCACATTACTAGATTATTCCTAAACATAACATACCAACATACTATCAGCGCAGTATAGATACAAAAACACAACATTTTCCATTTTTGGGCTTAACAAAATTCTTCATAAGCAATTGAAGCAGATGAGTGATAAAATACCCATTGATGACAGCAAGTTTATCCGAAAAAAAACTACATTAATTTAATATCTACATCGCATCAAGAAAACGTTTTCTTTTCAATACTAATTGAATAAAACTTCCTTTTTTCAATCGCTTTTGTTTTTCAAGGTGCCCTTCTCCAGATAACCCAGAGAGGATCATTGTCCTCTGAAGTGTATAACATGCATTTGGAATATAATATATGACTGATGAATGGTAATCTGATAGACAACCCACGAGCCAGCATTGGCAAACTGTTATCTATATTGTAACACCTAATTTTGAGATGTTTTCAGTTGGATTTTGATGTGACGATGGATAGGAGAAGGACAATGAAGCGGGCAATAATAAGCAGCAGAGGTGGAGTGGGGCGATTGTTGTTGACGGCGCGGGATGGAATGTAAGGGGAGTGGGATTGTAATAGTGGTGGCGTGCGGATGCGTTTTTTGCTCCCGAGTTTGTTTATACAGTGTAATAACAATATTTGCAAGTGCATTGAAGAGAAAATAAAAAAACGTTACAATATCCACTGCCGGAGTAAGTGACCAAAGTTGATAAAATGGTAGTCGAGGAGATTTATAATGTGACCGCGGAGGTGCGGACTTGAAATATAAGTGAATTCAATAGAGAAGAACCTCAATAAGTGACGCTGTAGCGTAATATAATTTTTGTTTTTTTTTCCCGGCGAACAATTGCAGTGAAGTTTTCTCGGGTTTCACACCGGGTCAGGTCCTCCATTTCTCCTTCCAACGTTTCGATGAACAACTCGCCCATCGTCTTCAGGGATTCAGGAATCTAATGATTGGATTTGCAGTGAAGTTTTCTCGGGTTTCACACCGGGTCAGGTCCTCCATTTCTCCTTCCAACGTTTCAATGAACAACTCGCCCATCGTCTTCAGGGATTCAGGAATCCAATGATAGGATTTGGATTCCTGAATCCCTGAAGACGATGGGCGAGTTGTTCATCGAAACGTTGGAAGGAGAAATGGAGGACCTAACCCGGTGTGAAACCCGGGAAAACTTCACTGCTGCTGTAGCGTAATATCGAACCGTGATTGGTCCTCTTACGTGGTTCCAGATACTTTATGGCAATGCAAATCCAATTCTTTTGGCGAAACTTCTCATCTCCACACGAGGTGCCTTCATCCCTACCGAATAACCAAGTCATCGTCACATCGCAGACGAAACTCCTCCCCTTTAAGCCATCTTTAAGGGAGCGGATTATAGGATCAATTCTATCCCTCACCTTGAAAACCTCTCACTCAAAGAAGGTAGCAACGCTTCCTTCATTTCGCAATTTTTTCATCGATTAATCTGAACCAAAACCATTTATACATTCCATTCTGAACCACACCACCCTCATCTCTTCCCCAGAGGTAATATAGCCACTTATCTCCGGAAACAAATAGTTACTCACGGTTCCCTTAAAAAATGTAAAGTTTGAAGATTAATAACGACTTACATATAAATGAAAAGGTAATTGTAAAAACAAAAGTTATTAAATTTCTTCCGTAGAAAAATTTATAACGTTTTAGAGAGCATTGAACTACCTATGTTAAAAATATTAACTACTTATCCACAACAAATACGGAGAAAAAAAATCGCAAAGTTTGCGTTGCGTTCACGCAACGTTGGGAAGAAATGGGTTAAACCCCTACCTGTGCCTTAAAAACCGATCTTTACCTACTTATAGAGATTAATTATGAAGTTTTGCCGTAATATAAAGACTTTCTAGTCAGAAATCACTTCCGAAATGTGGTATTTTTACGATAAAGCAATGATTCATCAATGTAAACTTATTCGGATAACTCTATCACAAGAAAGATGATGGAGTATCAAAATAATTCAACCTTATCTTCATAAAAGCCTGGCGGCATTGTATAAGTTCAGGGATACTGGGTGCCACGAAAAGTTCTACGAGTACATCAATATTTAGAGCAACAAAGAGAAATTTCCTCCATCGATAGTGATACCTCTAACTATGTGATGCCATGAACATTAGTGTAGCACGCAATGACGCTTTCAAGTGAATACAGTCTTAAACGATTTTAATTTCTACAGGTCAATACTATTGATGAATTTC
The DNA here is from genome assembly GCF_921293095.1 of Ischnura elegans. NCBI lineage: Eukaryota > Metazoa > Arthropoda > Insecta > Odonata > Coenagrionidae > Ischnura > Ischnura elegans. The sequence goes on along the minus strand of NC_060254.1, from coordinate 51,063,576 downwards.
TCTCGGGTTCTCAGCCAGGTTATTTCTTTCCTATAAGCCGACGTTTCAAGGGACGACCTGTCTCCCATCTTCAAGGCCGTGAATTTCGACTTCCAAAGATTAAGATTCCCTCTTTGGACTTCCCTCGGGGTGCTAAATCGTACGGATTGAAGTTTATTCACTCGCACGTCACACGATGGAGGATTTATTTTCCCATGGATTTTTCTGAGATGAACTATGTGGACTTCAGCAGTGGCGGATCTATGGGGTGCCTAAGGAGGCTATAGCCCTTGGATATCCATTTACACAAGATCGAATGGCAATTTTTGTTCGGACCCGCAATACTTCTGGAAGTTTACCCCATACTTACCCCCCTTGTCCCTATCCTGGATCCGCTACGGGACTTCAGCAATAATTGAAAACAGTAGGGGTGGTAACTAATATGAAGTTGCATGAGTATGAATTTTTAGCTCCCTTGGGGATGCTTAGTTGTAGGCAGCGGCGGATCTTTGGGGGGGGGGGGTGGATGCTAAGGGGGCTTTAGCCTACTCCTTGAGTATCCACTTCACACTAGATAGAATGGTATTTTTGCTCGGATACCCACTAATGCCGGGAGGTTACTCCCTAATTAGCCCCCCCCCCCCTTTGTCCCTATCCTGGCTCCGCCACTGGTTGTAGGGATGATAGTTTCTTCACGCAAATGTCAGAGTATGGAGGGTTTATTTTTCGTCTCGAATTTCAGTCAAAAATTGGCGTTTAGTTCCGCACAGCTATATTGACATTAATCGCTGATTATTGCTTTCTCACAGTTTTACGACAAGACATTTCGTTATCAAACATCTGATTCAGATTCAGTGACCCAAAAAACATGAAGGCGGGCATAAATCAGAACCACCTCACTACTTTCCTACCAATTTCCTTTATGATGACGAGGAAATTGAAGGGATATGTAGGAGGCTTTAGCTTACTTGGGGATGCTTAGTTGTAGGGATGATAATTTCTTCACGTGAATGCCAGACAATGGAGGGTATAAGTTTCGTCTCAAATTTCCGTGGTAGGTACTATATCTAATGTGGATGGCGTGAGATCTCCGATTGGAGGATCTATCAATCTGTCAAGGGATCAACGATCCCCGTCACAAACGGGTGCATGGTGCAGACCGCAAGAGGTACGATAGACCCCCATCGTTACGCAATCTAGGCCTTCAGCAATTTATATCCGGAAGTTATCGTAAAATATTTAATCGGTCGGAGATTGACGCGAGGAGCTAAAGGGAAGTTGCCGTTGAGATATGAATTATTCATGCATAACACCCAGCCCTTCCCCAATTATTTCTCCTGCAGGGAACTACACTCCCGAAAACAGGCCACCCTCTCAAAAAGCGCATTAGAAAGCACCTCCCCCTTAAAGTACTTCCGCTTACTACATGAAGGCAAGCAAAAACTCCGTATCACTTTAAATATTTTTAGTGCATGACTTAACTGCGCGTGCGCAAGTTTATATTCAAAAGAGAAGATTTTCTATTACGTGGCAGTGATGAGAAAAAAAGCAATGCTTAATAAGGTGCTATGAAATAAAAAATATTTTTATCATTAATTAAGCCTATTGGCTTTCGCTAGGCTGAAATTTACCGCATTAATACGAAAAAGTAAAGTGAACTTTGTCTGGATAAGCGTTTTTACTTTCTGACATTGTCCTTTACCATTAGTTAATTTACAGGTATTTTGAATCAAATCCGAAGATTCAAGCTTGAAGAAGTGGAGTTATTTCTATTGAAAATATACTTGCGATTTTCCACGATTATAATTGTTTACTTCAATATTACAATGTTTCAAATATATTATAACAATATTTCAAATTATTTCATTTCAATATATCAAATCCGTTAGCAAGTGACAATATAGCTTTCAGTCGAGACTATCCTAAAATAATACTGACGGTGAAGTCCGTGACATTGACGGATAACATAACGTTAACATAATTGTTATTTCTGTAAATATTTGCCGAATCCCGCAGAAAAACAATAATGCACACGTATATTTTAACCTAAATGAACGACATAAAGGTATTAAATAAATATTTCTCTGATAGTAAAAATATTAATAATAATATTAATTTTGTATCACACTTCAATTGTTTAAGAACAAATAAGTCGGAGCTTTAGGCAGCCTTAAAGGTACATGCACATGTTTGGGGACTGCCTTCCATAAATAATTATGTGCGTTGATGATGTTATTGTACAATGATTGAATATTTCCGAAAATGTACACATGTATACAAATAATAACAATGTCCTTATTGCCATTTTAGCATAAAATAATGCGTACGTCTTTTTTTACAAAAATAAAGATAAATAACTTTAACCCTTGATATAATTAGTTACAATTAGTAATATAATATAATTATGAAAATTAAGTATTTATGAAAATATGTCAATATTGATGAGAAATCTCTAAACGCTGCCTCGTCCGTAATTACGCACTCATTTCTTCATTGATGTATTCTAGTTAACCTCCCTATAGCATATTGCGATTTATCATTTCCCGTTATATCTTGTTTCTATACCCTAAATTTCAAAATATATCAGAAACAGTTTCCTTCCACGCTCAAGGAGAAACAACTTTCCACGAAGGGTTTCCTCTTTTTTTCATTTCCCGCGCTTCTTGTCACTTCCAGTAACATAACGGCCTCAGGGAAAACGATAAATTTCACACAATATCGCTGTCCTCTATATCCCTACTAACTACGTTCCCAACATTATCACCCGATCTGATTCCCTAGGGAGCCACTGTCGTTCGGAAATTAGCGTTCACTCTATGGCCATGAGAACCTGAGTATGTTGTCAAACCGCGTTGGATGTTGACTATGCAGAACCGCGGAGTCAACATCCAACGCGGGACCAGTTGAGGATAGAGCTCCAAGGAAACACGGAAGTGACGTGTCTGGCACGCAAAATGTTCATATCTACGCATGCACAAGTACAAATATTTTAGTAACAACTTCGAGTTATAAATCATGAGAGTTCAGGCTTCACTTGGAGGAACCACATACCTATAAATAAGTAAATTTTTGTGCAAGACTACTGAGTGATTTATTTCGCACCAACTTCGAGGTACCTCCAGGTCGAGTATAGGCATATCATACATTCACCTTCCAGAGCATTAAATCTTTGAAACGTGTGAAGTCTTATTTAGAGTAGTGTCTGATACGGGTAAACTATAAAGAGATATTAATTCATTTCCAGACTTAAAAAAAATATGTTAGCCTCTTTCAATTAGTTGATGGAAAGCATTACGAAGCTTTCTTGGGGATGAACTACTCATTATGTATCGCTTCTTAGTGCATAAAATGTCTGGAAATATTAATGAATTGAACAAATTTAACAATCGAAAATCAATTCAATAATTTGATTATTAAAATATCAAAGTCCTTGGTCCTTCTTTGGGAAAACTTCATCCGTGTCCATATCAAATTGAATGATTAATACTAACGCTAGTGTCCTAAGGTTGTAGTTGACTTTACACTCGTAAAATACCGTGGCAGAACTGTCAAAATATTTGTATGGGTGAATGACTAGAATTACGATGCATAACGTTCACCAAAACAACGTGGCAACGATTCCTTTTTATTTATTTCTATCCAGACATTTACTGAAATATAATACGTAAGAAAGTAATTATCTTTAAGTTAATTTAGTACTAAATGGAAACAGAATACAGATTTGCCTTGCAACTTGCTGAGTTTGAGCTCTTTGGCAAAAAAAAAGCGTTTACATGATTTAAGACCGTTTTAATGACCTCACATATTTTTGCATATATAAAGTGCAACGCTTTTGAACGGAGGTTGTGTGAAGTTTTGCAACAACCAAGTGTACTTGCGCAATGAGTGATTGTGCAGTGATAATCGTATTCTGGTGGGAAAGCAATGTTCCTCACTTTTGCTCCTGAACTTATCAATCGGTATTCCTTTCAAAGATCTTCGGCACTACGGAGAGCATGACAGATACGTGTTTTAATGTTTCTTGTTGGTCTTAGGCACGGATGAGTAAATTTGGGAGCCAGTGCATGTGAAAAACTGCCTTCTTGAGTGAGGGTAATTTCTCAGTGGTGCCTTTGCGGATCATCAGTCCGTGCTTCTTTGCGAGGCCCCAGGTTCGTTGGAGCACTGCTGATAGCTTGTGTGAAAGTTTCGATTTATCATACTCAATGGCTCTACGTTGTATAATCAGCACATACAAATCATGAACATCATGCATAATTACTTCTTCCACCTAAATTGGACCTTTTTATAAGAAATCAAACACATTAAATAATAAATTAACTAGTAAGAAAATATTTACATGTTAAATAAGAACTAGTTAAATTCCAAGTTGTGAAACGGATAGTAAATAGTGTTATGAGGTGCAAAATATAATAACCTTACTTTATCATCATCAATAATTTTGGCCAATTTTCAACCAATTTAAGATTGTTTCCTTAATTAATACTCACATTTTCTAAATAAAACGGCTGGGTGCTAAGTAGTGAGCCAGTACAGTGTCACTCTTATGAGAGGTTCAATTTTATGTTCTTGCCGAGGAAAATCCAATTACATCGGCCTTGACTCAAGCTCAAATAATTGCCAGATACTTCGACCAATTAAACAATCGAAAAATCAAAAAGATTTTTGAGGACTATATGGAATGGCTCGGACCGGTGTATAGAAACTACGGGATATACTACACACCAGGCCAGTATTATCATGCGAATTGAACCTCAATTACATGACATGACCGGTAGTAATGCAAAAAAATAAACAGTAAATAACGCCTGCTATGCATCCACAAATGTATGCCATTTAAAATTATTGATGGCTGAATACTATTGCAAAAAGCAAGCTCCCCACATTTGAATTATGGGTGTCCTTAACTACGATAATTCAGCTCGCAGCTGGCCCCCATTTCGCTGCCGTAAGTATCAAGTTTCCCAAACATGCCTGTTTTCTAAAGTCTCCTCTCCTTCGGACATCTTCAGCCACCCTTAATGCTCACTGCCAAGCCCAGTTATTCCAATGACCCATAGACAATTAAACCCCAAACGAAATCACCTATTTCTCCTCTTCCGGACTCCGGTGCCAAATGCGAAAAAGCACATTTTCAAGGTACATTCTATACACCATGGCGGACGATATTTGAGTCAAAGAGTACATGGCCTCATTGCCATTTAAAGCTAGGAGAATAACTGTAAGACGTAAAGCAGAAAACACTAGGTTTGTAGGTTTGCAGGTTTGTAAGGTGGACAGAGGGCAAAGGGTCTAGAAAAATTCCTGAGAATGCAGTTTAACCCAGATTAAGAATGACTAATTTAATTGTCACCATAACATATTCATCAGAATATTGATCAACTTTAATTTAATCTATTTCATTTTCGTGCGTCCCTTTTAACTTTAATTGAATTTTTTATAGTTACTTCAGACACGTTTAAAAAAACATACGAAAGTTCTTTGCTGAAAAATGTAAAATTTATTTCCTTCGAGTTTCGATGACTAAAAATATAGCGTTTTCAATGAATTTCGATTGAATGGTATCATAAATTTCCGACTAGCCCTGTCACGTCGCCTTCTACAGCCTTGTGTCCTTTAGAGTTTAAGCTGTTTCCGTCGCTTCTTTTGGTTTTGCCCTCTCTCTACATATACTCCACTATGAGCCATATTGACTCTTATAAAGTCATGCGAGTCGGAAGAACTACTTCTATACTAACTTCTTCGTCATTTCACTAGCGATTCCCATCCCGCCCACTCAAGCTTATAAAGCTCTGTAGAATGCATATTTGTATTTGTCAGCCGCTCTGGCTGTCAATAAATGTCACCTTGCTCGCATATTGCTCGCTTTTATTGCCCATCAAGTTCCGCCCGGTTTTACTTTTCATACATCCCCTATGCCTCCCCTTCCCCCTTCACCCCTTCGTTCCAGTATCGGGCGCCAGAGAGCGCATTCATTCCCCGAAGAATACGCACCGACTAAATCATTCGCCTAAATACGAGTGTGATGAATGCCGTTCCCAAGTGCAAGGTCTATGGCCAATGATCCATTATTTGCGTAATATTTAACTAACTGACCTATTATTTATATGAAGATATTGATCAAAATTCATGGAAATATGTTATGAATCGATGTGTTATACTTTATAGCCTAAAAAAATCATCACACCTCATGGCTATCTATAATTCTATAGAAATTAATAGTTCAATATGGTATGCAGGCAGAAATTGGAAAAAATGCTCATTTGGTTCTTATATTATCCTCTTAATTAATATAAACGGAAATATTTTTCTTAATATGGCATTTTAATTGAAAAGAAAAATTGCTTTAAAAATGTTGAAAATGTTCATTATATATTTTGATTAAAAATTTTAATTCCTTCATAATTTGTTAACCAAACGCTTCCATATTCTTGGAATCCATAAAATTAATCCGTAATTAGCTATGAAAAACGCCATTGCGCCCTCATGTTATTTTCACGCATTCATATTCGTATCTTTTTCTAACGAAAACCCGTTGTCCCTCTGGTTCCCTGTCTCAAATTATGGCTCCTAATTACTCACCGTATTATTCGTCTGTGATTAACTGTCATATTCCCAAAGCGAAAACCCTAATATGTATATTCTCTCTGTAAAATTGTATTTAATAATTAAAACTTTAAAAAATGCTTTAGCATTTTTATTTAAAATTCCGTGTTTTATATTTTCGATAAAAATTTATGTTGCTAAACAAAATGTGAACTGAACGTTTCCATATTCGTAAAATCCGTGAAGCATTAATAAAAAAAACTAAAATGCGCTATAATGTTATATTTTTTCACGCATTCACGCATATATATTTTAAATTAATAAATAATATCCCTATGGTAAAATAATTAAAATCGTTTCATCAAAATAAAAATACAGTGTTAGAAGCAGTTTAAAACGCCATGAATACGCACATGGTACACGTGCCTGTCTACGAAACATCAATTGAAGTAGGAAGTCGGTAGAGGAAGTTTAATCTTTCGAACCTTGTTACACAACCAATTTCCTCTTGTAAAAAGTAAGTAACACTAGGAAATTTCTACTTGTTTATCAGCTGAATAAATTATTAGCCCATATCCCGCGACCCTTGTGAAAGAAATTGTAAATTATTCATACCCCCATTGCCCATTCCGTTAATCTCCGAGAATTCTCCTCCCTCAGTTTACGATCTCATAACCATTTTTTACAGGCAGATGAGGAAGGAAAAAACGTATTATATCTATGAAATTTGAAGACGGGTTTCGCGAGCGCAAATTGGAAAGAAACAAGAAAGACTTGGCGAAAAGAGATATATAAGCCGAAGATGGCGAATGGGGATATCTTGACGGAGAGGATAGAAAAGGAAAGATTTCACACTTTTGAGCCATGGCGAGGGAGGATGGATTAAGAGGAGGATAGAGGCGAAGAGGGGTTGAAGAATAGAGTGACGGCGCGTAAGTCGAGATTAATATGCATTCAGGGTGGGGGAGGGGTCGCAGGTAATTGCAACGGGACCCCCACAACCCCACGTCTACGCGAGCGAATACTTTAGTGGGAACTGAGTGGTGAGGAGAAAGGGATCAGGGAAAAATAGATTACTGTTTCATTTTAAATTGACAGAAATTGCTGCAAGTGAACTGCTTAAATAAACTAATACAATTTAATAATGGAATGGGATTGCACTATTTTGTTAGAGAAAGGAACAGGGAATAAATGTGGACGAGATGGTAAAAGAGAGTTGCTATTTTAAACTCGTCCGCTCACACATTGAGTATGCAGCGATCATATGGGATCCGATGCAGAAAGACTTAATCCGTGAACTTAATAAAATACAAAGGGAAGCTAAGCGCTTAGTTAAAAACTGCTAAAGAGCTTAGTTAAAAACTGCTAAAGTTTTTAACTAAGCGCTTACGGAACGAAAGCGTTTCACAGATGTTAAACGAATTAGCCTGATAGCCGCTAGACATTCGAAGGCTTGGCTTAGATCACTCGAGCAATTAAGAAAGGATATCTTTAAGAGTGACACGGAAAACATGATACTAGAATCCCAATAATTCCCAGGTCTGTCAGAAGTAATAAATTAAGAGAGATATTTTGCCGAATGGATAGGATCCGGAATTTGATTTACCTGCGTAACATTAAAAACTTAAATAAATGCTAGGCGTAATTTTGTTGGAGCATATCCTTTTTTATGGTATGGTATTTCGAGGAGGCGACCAGCATCTGAGGTTATTCCCGCCAGGAGGAAGGGTGGTATGGGAGGAAGGGTGGAGAGAAACCCGGCGTGGCATTAGCCTGCTCTTAACGAAAGGCGCCAAGGTTACCACGGCTTAACGTCCCATCCGACGGACGGAGTGTTGTACTTGAAATCCCCTCCACACAACATTCAAACAGAGATCAGACAGTCTCTGAAAATTCTCTGCCTCTGCCAGGATTTGAACCCTAGCCCGCCGGGTGGAAAGGCAACAGTCTAGCCACCACACGAATCCGATCATCTATCGATCACCTCCTTTTCATGTGTAAGCGGCTGGTGTCCTAACGACCACCGCCATACGCCTGTAGAGCCGGCTTGCGGGGTAGTATGTAGATGCAAATGTAAGGTGATGCTGTTTTGGGTGTAGTAGCAGTCGGGTTAAGGGCATTGGAGCCAAGATGCAGAACAGATCGACACTCATCGTGGAGCCTGAAGATTGGAGGTAAAGGAGGAAAAAGGTCATCATGCGTGGTTAGAGAGGTGAATTCAACATGTACGATGCGGGAAGAGAACGGAAAGAGGATGAACAAACACAGTTGGAAAATTAACTAGGTAAAAACTAGGTAGACCATTATGGGAATACGGCAGTTCATTACTGATGATGTAAACTTCGAATAACAGGAGCCACATATTGAGACAAGCTAATTATCAACCGTAATTGGCACTCACGGGGCGCATTAATTAGCTGACGTGGATGGAGTTGAAGGGTGAGGTGAAGCTGTTCTGCGTGTGTTTAAAGTCGGATTCAAGACATAGGGGCTAAAAACGGAGCAGACCGAGATTCATTTTGGAGCCTGAAAATATGCATAGAAGAAGAGATATGTACGAAGAAAAGGGATCGTGTCTTCTTGCTAGGAGAAGATGTACCCAAAATTGCAAAAGAGAGAAGGGTCGAGTTTTTGTGGCTGTATAAGTGTTGGTTTCTCACCCATTTGGTCCGGGTTCAAAGCCCGGGGGATATTTCATATACTGCCAGATCATATTTCGTTTGAGTATTTCGTAGTGGACACTTAATATATTTATAGCACTGCATTCTTCAGGTAAGACGTCATGCCTTGGTCCTCTAGGAACCTTATATAAATACACAACTGTTTACACCAATACCAAGTTTCTTTCCACCTTCCATTCTTTCACAATGTTTCTCACAAAGCAAATTACTTCTCCTGTACGTCGCCTCCTCCATTTAACATTACCATTTGAGAAAACATATCCCAGATATTTACGACCAGGAATAGGGAGAGAGGCAAGATGATGCTGCAAAAAAAAAACACTAAACATGGGGAGGGTAACTTCGCAGTATGCCTTTGGGAATACGATGGTTTATCACAGATGCATAAATTGGCGAGTAATAAGGGCCATGAATTGAGGCACGTAAACAAGTAACCATAATTGGTGCCCTAGAGATGCATAAAATACCTCATTACTTTTTAAATTCATCTTTTCCTTTTCGTCTTCTACTCAATCAGCGCGAGCTTTGAAAATTAGCGCCGTTTCCCAAATAGACTAGACAGATAGGTGAAATGCTCTCCTTATGATCTTCCTCAGAAGGAAGGGTATTTTTCCACTAAAAAGGCATTGCTTATTTAATGCAATTTTTCCTGCCAAATTTTTCACGCTGGAAACTTTTGCCTGTATAAAACCTACAAAATCATAGGTACACCGTCACACTTATTTTTAGCTATAGCCACTTTCCGCTTCTGACTTTCTCTGCTGTGCCTACTTATTCATTAAGAAGCAGCAATTTAGCACAAAAGGTTCTAAGATGGACAAAAAACAAATAAACAAAGTGATAAATATAGGCTTATATCGATTTTATTGGGTCACTGGCTATAATAGACGTGAAAACGTTTATAGACTACGTACATCAATGCTATAAAAGATATTGATAATTACCATTAGAAAAAAAATATTTGGCTTGAAGAAAATAATTAAGAGAACTTTATTTCATACACTTTGGCCATTCCAATTCCACTTTCCATATAAACATGCAATTTCTTAATTATAATTATACTAAAAGTCCATCAGAGGTTGAGGGTGATTTCAAACAAAGATTTTCAAAATCATTATTGATAAAAACCCCTGTTACTCGAGCGTTCTTAAATGAACTCCTAATGATGATATAAGAAAAAAGCTAACAAAAATACAATTTGGTACACCAAGTTCCATATTGTGAAACGTGAAGGTATCAAAGAAACACAACACACAGAGAAATGTTCTACTCCAGTGGCAATGTAAAGTGGACGCAAATATACTTTCCTGCGCTCATTAAGCCAACATCTATAACTTACTAGACCTACTTACATGGACTGTATTTTTACCCATTAGTAACATGAGCCTCGTAAAATTCACAGAGACCTGGGAATTTCTATCCCTTTCCCAGGCAAGAAGGAGCCAGTATTTTCAGAATTCAACATGTGATAATCAAATAAACCTTGAGAATTAATTTCTATTGCTATAATACCTCTAGAAATTTCAGATCATGATTCTCCTCCTCACTGAAATTCGTTTGAAAATTCACTGAAAATATCACTTTATTGCCACAAGCAGTTACAAACATTTATCTCCGAGCAAAATATATTTTGGATAAGTTGGGCACAAGGAATCTTTACGGCAGTGTACAAATACCTAAAATTCCGTAGCGGATCCGGAGAGAGATTTTTCTCAGGCAATGTGAGAAATATGCGTTACTTATCAACCTACTTGGTTATAAAAGATCACGAGTAGAAAATTGACTAAACGGAACGAAAATTAGATTTAAGATGACTTTCTTTCCTCGTAGTACCCTTAATAGAGATAGTTTCTCAATGTATGAAAGGAATCGTATCACTCGATGGGGCTTTTAATTGCAGCTTTTTCTTTATCCATTTGTAATTTTGTCTCTATTTTTTTGCACTGCATATCTTTCTCCATGTCCCTTTTGAGCATTTTTCACCTTCCGTCTTTGCAGTAAACCCTTGGATTTATACTAACCTTAAATGAATGGATTCGTTTTAGTTAATGACCGTTGGTAGATTTGAGCATTTTCTGTCAGTGTACTTAAATTTTATGAACAAAAAGAAAATAAACAAACAATTTTGCGTTCGGCAAAGCTCCAGAAATACAGAAAAGATTAAGTAATAATGCTCCACTACGGTAATTAAGCAAACACTTTTAGCGATGTGTACTTTTACACAGACTGCTTCCCGACCAAAAAGCAATTTAATCATCGTGAAATCGTTAGAAACCAGATAAGTAATATCCCGTCATCCAAGTATCTGCGTTTCAATTTTCCCAGAATTCAAAATGTGATAAGCAAATATACTTCTAGTTTACACCAATTCCCTTTATTTTACTCCAGCTGTAAGATATTGAGTTTTTGTCAATCAATTACGTACTGAGCACTTGAATTTTCTGCTCCAGAACAAACACACAGCCATAAGCTTTGCATTTCCTTGAGTTTAGTCTTAAATATTGGATTAGCATATAATTTCTACTACCTAGCATTAATTTATCTTAAAAATATTATAGTTTATTTTACCTCAGGTCTATTGATATCTTATTATTTGCTAAATTATATTTTTCTATATATTTTATAAGGAGAGAAAAGGAAGTCGCGAGTCTACAAAAAACCGAGACTCGAGGCAAGATGGAATATAGAATGTTTAATCTTCCAATTAAATGCATGCATTATCTATTAATTTGTCACGTAGGTATGACAAAGTCGCCTACATAATTGTAGCCCAATTAATTTCAATTTATAACTTATATCTACTTGAATTAATCTAAGGAAATATAAATGAATTATTTAGGGAGATAAAGTAATAGATATAATGTCATATTTATTACCCAATAAAAGTTTTAAAGTAAAATTAATGCCTAATGAAAAGAGGGACCGGGGGATGAAAAACGTTTTTTTGTTTATCTTTTAATATATATTAATTTGTTTATCTTATTTATTCAAGAGATTCTATTTCTGGATATATATAACGGTAAACTATTTGAAAATACACTAAAGAGTTTGCGGATTACCAATTTCTCAAACAAAAACTATTCAAAATAGCCTCGCAGCGGAATACTTATTGAATTCTAAGGCATAAATTTTTATTCAATGAGTTTGGTGGGAACACGATTATAAATACCATGTATAATTGTACAATAGGATGTAAGACTTTCCCAGTTAAAAAATAAAAACTGTCACTTCCAAATGGGAAATTGTTATGTCTTCTGCTAGAGATTACAACGGTAACTTTTTCATTTTAACCACCGATGAGGCGGAAATATACAAGTATGTTGCCCCTGTTAAGTTAGAAAACATGTTCGGAACCATGAAGCGCAAATAGATTTCAAGTCAATGGATATCGACGTGAAGAGAGTGATGAGTAGAGTCGACCACAGCGATCAAACAGACGCAAGATCAAAGTGAGGCCAGTTGGCTGCCCAAGAGGCAAAGTGTGGGCTGGTCAGAATGGTTTAACTTCACGCCCTCGCTGCATAAGGTACTATCAAATGATACAGACAGAGTATGTAGAAGGGAAGAAATGCTTTGAACCTCCTTTGCTACCCACAATCGGCCGATTTTGATCACTGAGAGAATTTGTGGCTTAAACGCTCACGAGAGAAGTTTAGATTAGGTACTAAACGGGCGAGGATTCCACCATTTAGTCTCAGTACTATTTTCTTTCATCTACAACCGTAAATATACTACATTTAATAATAACTGTCTCCATCATATTCGGTTTTGCGCTCTTTAAAGGATTACCTATGGCAATTCTTCATCTCACACCTAGTGCTTCACTCTTTTAATTCAAATTTCAGTAGAAGGACATATACCCTCTTAGATCCTTTCCTGTCAACGCATGGGCGTGCCCAGAGTCAAGAAAGGGAGGAGGGGTAAAACTAGCCATGGTCGTTCAACTTGTAACTTTTTTGCACAGGAAAGGTTCATGAAACCAAAATTTTAAGGAAATTATGACAGCAATTTATTATTTTTTGCAATTATTTGTTTGAAAAAATAATGATCTTTATTTTAGTTCCATATCTTTTACTAATATCATTTTCTTCAAAAGAAAATTTGTTCATAACTTTTGTTTCGAACTAAATTTATTTTGGCTTCTAGAGGGGGCAATTGCGCTGAGCACGACAATGTGTCGACGGCTCCGTCTATTAAGAATGGTGATGTTATAAATTGAGGGTTGAACATTTTATATACGTTTACTTTAAAAATAAATTCTTTGCTTCAGTGTATAAATTCATTGAAATCTATAAATGTAAGATTCCTTTGGAAAGTTCTAATGCACTTCAATTGGTATCCAACTGCGAAACATGTCACGCGGAGAGAAATAAGTAGTTAAATCTCATTGAGTCACGGATGAAAACAGTAAGAAAAGGCGATCAAGCACGATGCAGCGCATGAATCGAAATACACGCTATGGACAGGTGGAAGACGCAACGACAGTGAGTCTCCGTGCTACGGTCTCATATCCTGGAGCGGAGCAAATTAGAATCATCGCCATAGACACACGTACATGGACGAGGTCGTAGGAAAAAAAACCAATGGAGCAAGGGAGGAAGAGTGGGGTGAAGGAGAGCCAAGTGGACAGTAGAAGGTGGGAGGTGAGGCGAATGGAAGATGAAAATAATTATAAAAGTATTTATTTGCTCTTGATGATCCAAGAGCACCAAGTTAAATTCAGTTTGCAAAGTTAAAAAATAAACCACAGATTTTAAGGCGAGTATTTACAGAAATTAAGATGAGCAATGAAGGATGTCTTTGACATTTTTACATAGACTAAAAGTCAACAAAAAAAATCACCTTGTATTTTTATGTCTCCAAATTCCAAAATTGCACAAATAAAAATTTATGATGAGTAATAAATGACAAATAAAAATTTGATTTTATAATTTTTTGGATATGGGGACATTCTTATTTTGTGTAAATGGCTATGAAGGAGTGGTGACTTTTGGAGTTCTTAGTAAGGGGCATTATAAATCAGATGGCGTGATCCCAGTGTTGAAAATTCGAGAATATTCTATATAATTAGACAAGACAGAAATTTAAGGTAAGGAGACGGAAGGTGAAGACTAGATAAGGATGCCTCGTTCAGCTGTAATTTGACTCATACGCATGTGAAACTCGATAGAAAATAAGAAAACATAATTATGAGTGGACTCAAGGAATGTTTAATCGATTGGAGCATGGATGCAATGGTTAAAGTAAATGGTTCCTAGAGCGCCAACACGACTGATAAAGGGCTAAAAACCACTTATCTGCTGGGGCAGTGCATACATGAGCACATTTAAGTGTGCTCTCGATTTGAAAAAAATAATTCGGGGAATATTATCAAAAAATTATTATGAACACTCATTTCCGCTGTTTGTGGCCCAAAAATTGTTGCCACTAAGGCATTTGTATTTATGCTAAGTGCTTAAATTGATTCTTTGCCGGAAGTGGCAATATGCCGAGCGGATGTGGTAAATATAAATATAATTTGAGGAGAGAGTCGTTTCTAGTAGCAAACAGACCTAGGTTAACATTATATAAACGCTGTTTTTTTACATGGGGCCAAAGTTGTTTCATTTACTGCCGGCTGGAATAAAAAAAATCCTCAAATGAAATGTTAAAACTTGCCAAAGATTGGTTTTTCTCACAAGAAACGATTGAAAATTTATTTTGATATTATTTATTTAAAACACTCATGTATCATTTACTGTATTGCTGGTGGTTTTCGGGTATTGCTGTGTAGAAAACATTTTAACTCGACGTTTCACTCGACGACTCGACGTTTGAAAATTTCGCATTGAGGCAGGAGAAGCCGCAGACTGAACTACCACGTGCGGTTTATAATTTATCGAAGAAGAATTTGGCCCAAGAGACAGTCTCAGTTCTTTCAAAAGGGTTGAACTTTGCACTTGCGCCTGAATACCTACCAGCGGAAGACATCATTTCAGGAGCAGAGGCTGCAATACGTCTACTTCCTCCAGACAAGGCTGACAGCATGGCACATGAAATTGTGCGAGTGCTTCGACGTTCAAAAATGCCTAAATTAAATTTACCAGCAGCTGAACTACGTTACTTGAACGAATTAAAGTGTGATAACAACATCCTCGTACTTCCAGCTGACAAAGGCAATGCAACGGTCATCATGGATAAGGAAGAATATGGCAAGAAAGTTCTCTCCCTTTTGGATGACGATACTTACGAGAGACTAAATAAAGACCCGACAGCCAGAATCGAGCGCAAAGTGAGAGAATTGATCAAGAGGTCTTCAATTCCCGAGGAAAATCATTGGAAATCAATGCCCTCCGCATCCAGAGCTCCACGCTTATATGGTCTACCAAAAATCCATAAGGAAGGTACACCTTTGAGACCTATTGTAAATACCATTGGTTCGCCGACCTGTAAGTTAGCCCGTTATCTCTCAAGAGGCATCCAGGATTTCGTCGGTAGAACAGACTCCTTCATAAAAAATTCGGCGCATTTTATAGAGATCCTGAAAGACCTTCGAGTGACCGAAAGAGATATTTTAGTCAGCTTTGATGTCACGTCGCTGTTCACCAAAGTTCCTGTCCCCGATTCAGTGGAAATTTTAAGAACTCTTACAGGTGATGGACTACCAGGAGACTACCCAAACTTGGTAGAATTCTGCCTTAGAAACAATTACTTCCTTTACAACGGGCAAATATATGAACAAAAAAGTGGTGCGGCAATGGGTTCCCCACTTTCACCTGTGATTGCCAATTTATATATGGAGTTTTTCGAGAAGAAGGCACTTGAGACGAGCGAGAAGAAACCACCATGCTGGTTGAGATATGTGGATGATACCTTTGTGATCTGGCCACATGGAAAAGAAAAACTTGAGGAATTCCACGTACATCTAAATACAGTACATCCAGACATAAAATTCACAAAAGAACTCGAAGAAGGAGGTTGTCTCCCCTTCTTAGATGTATTGGTTAAAAGAAAAATGGATGGAAGCCTAGGCCATTCAGTGTACAGAAAGAAGACCCACACAGACAGGTATCTGAATTCAACATCGCATCACCACCCACAACAAAAGGCCTGCGTCATTAAAACGCTAACCCACCGAGCCAAAATCGTGTGTGATGCTGAGCATATCAGTGATGAAATGCAACACCTTATGTGGGCACTGAAAGGCAATGGTTATAGTGTCTCTTTCATTAAAAGAGCAATGAAAGAAAAACACCCTCCTCAAGATGACGGCCACAAGGGGAAGAAGCCACTTACATACGCTAAAATTCCATACATCTCCGGGGTCACCGATAGAATCGCCAGAATCCTCCATAAAGGCAACATTAAGACTCGCTTCTGCACCGTGAAGAAGATTCAGAATATCCTACCTTCACCGAAGGATAGCCATCCTCCCCTTCAATCTATGGGAGTGTATGAGGTTCCCTGCTGCTGCGGCAGAAGCTACGTGGGACAGAGCAAGCGTTCAATCTCCCAAAGGCTTAAGGAGCACGAAAGGGCGTTAAAATTACATCAGTGGGACGCATCAGCTGTTGCTGAACAT
This sequence comes from Ischnura elegans, assembly GCF_921293095.1. NCBI lineage: Eukaryota > Metazoa > Arthropoda > Insecta > Odonata > Coenagrionidae > Ischnura > Ischnura elegans. The sequence continues at coordinate 51,046,809 of NC_060254.1, read as the reverse complement.
TTTGCCTCCAGCCCTGGGCATAGAATAATGTTTGACGCTACACGGGTGTTAGCGAAGACGGAAGAATACCATCCGCGTCTTATACGTGAATCCATCGAGATTGCGAAAAGACCTAATAACTTTAATAGGGAGGATGGGTATAACCTCAGCCGTATATGGAGAGGGTTCCTAGCACAATATAATGGCCAATGGCTATCGGCTAAAATTCAAATCCGGCACAACAATGGGTAGCGAAAAAACATATATAAGCTCGGGACGAGTATAAATTCCTTCCATTCTCTTGATAACGCTCCCAGTAGGAGGAGTAAAACGTCGAGTTAAAATGTTTTCTACACAGCAATACCCGAAAACCACCAGCAACATAGATAAAAGAAGCTGTGAAAGTCTTCAGACGAAAAAAATATCATTTACTGCATTATTATTTTTTTATTGGCAAACATTTTGTTATTTGATCGTGGCTCATTTCTGGTCCTATGGACTTGGAGACCACCTAAAGCTCCTTCTCTTTGTTATTTTTGTATTCAGATGTAAAAAAATGTAGGAGTAAATAAATTATTATATTATTATTATTACCCCGGGAGAACTTTACACGTAACATTGATTCAGATTGATCTCTTTAAACGAGTATTGTAATTCCCTGTGGGATAAAATTGGGAAGAACGAGTCACCCTGGTGAGGATGAAAACACCAAGTACGAATGTTGATCTTGAGATAAGTTGAGCAACGGGTTAAGCCTCGTTGAAACTGGACACATAATTGTGGGTACATCTTCAAAATGCTATTTCTTAACCGAGCGTTCAATAATATTGGAAGAAAAGCCATGGCCATTTTGCTCGCTTGCATTGCGATTCTGAAGTGTACGTTCGCACGTATGTTATATTATGTTTCGCAACTGAGTTCATGAAAAATAGGCTCTATATGATCATTTAAAAGGTGCAATAAAGTTTTCTCGGGTTTCGCACCGGGTCAGGTCCTCCATATCTCCTCCCAAAGTTTCGACGGACAACTCGCCCATCGTCATCAGGGATACAGTGATGGCGATGGGTTAGTTGTTCATCGAAACATTGGAAGTAGATATGGAGGACCTGACACGGCGAGAAACCCGAGAAAACTTTACTACAATTGCTCACCGGGAAAAAAACCAAATATTACATTTAACCTTCCGTCGGGCGCAATGGATCTGATAGGCTCAGCGCAAGTGTTTTTTCACTTATCTGTGCCAATAGGTGGCCTTTACCCTTTATACTCATAGTAAGCTGTTTGTTTTGACACGCTATATGCAGCCTTTCGCTATTCGCATGTATGCCGACAGATCAGTGGCGGATTATTTAGCATAATTAAACAAGGTAATGGTAAAATAAAGCGAAATATAAGCATTATTGAATATATAATATAGCAAAATAAAAACTCTAATCATACAGAATTCAGATGCTAAAAGGAATTACATATAATAATACTTAATAGCCTAAAGAGCAAATTAAATCGCACCTTGCTGGATCGGTCCGCGGCAGGATGACGGTGTTTATTGGGACATATAAGAAATCATTCATGTGTAAGACTACACTAATAATGGTGCTTTAAAGTTCGAGGTGTGCCACTGAGCCGTGCTAAGAGTTAATTATATTATTTTACATATGTGCCACTTAGGCTTATTGCGCCTGCACTCAGCAGTATATTTCGCCTGACGAAAGGTTAAAAGGGGTTCAGAGTGGAAACATTCCAGAACGTACCAAGGATTTTAAAGACTGTTTGGGATCGGGTTGGTGTGGTGGCTAGAGTGTTGGCTGCCCACCCGGCGGGCTAGGGTTCAAATCCCGGCAGTGGCAGAGAATTTTCAGAGACTGTCTGATCTCTGTTTGAATGTTGTGTGGAGGGCATTTCAAGTACAACACTCCATCCGTCGGATGGGACGTTAAGCCGTGGTAACCTTGGCGCCTTTCGTTAAGAGCAGGCTAATGCCGACGCCGGGATTCTCTCCTCCCTTCCTTCCATACCCTTCCCTCACGGCGAAAATGACCTCAGCTGTCGGTCGCCTTCTCCAATTACCATACCGTACCTTAAAGACTGCCTAAAACACATCCACGTCTTTCCCCTTAGGGATGCTCCACGATTTCTCCGGCAGATCCACTCCCCTCGGCCGTCACGCGCCAACACAGGCCGATCCGCAGTCGGGGGCCTTAGGAAGCTCAACGAGTCTTCTCCACTGTAAATGGATACCTCTCGTCCGCATTGAGCCTTCCCTTCCTCCACCATTCAGGAAAAGGGCAGATGTTGCAGAGCGAGAGAACCGCTAAATAATTGAGCAGCTAATCAAGGTCTCGGGAGCATTTTCCCCCTCCCCTCCAACCCTTCCGTACCCCAACCCCTTCGACCTCCCTCCCCTCCAACTGACCCTCCAGCTTCGGTCCAGGGGCGATAATTCCAAAAAAAAAAAGAAACTTGCCGTTCCAGGGCACTACTACTACCTCCCATCCCTCCCTCTCATCCGCTTTCCCTGATTCCGCCTTACACCCTTACCAGAAAAAAATCCTCCCCTATTTTTCTATCTCATGCAATATTCTCTCAACGCTAAATAATTGAGCAGCTAATCAATGATAACGCATAAACAACGAATGGTAATTTATAGGGATGTGCGAGTAGTAATTTTCGATCTCGAGTCGAGTTGTAAATAACTCGCGAGTACCCAGTCGAGTCGAGTATAGTGTTCCTAGACCAGGCAATACCGCAATGCATGCTGCAACGTATTTTTCTCATTTTTCTAATCCCCTATTCATTAATTTTCTATTCTGGACGCTTAGCTAGATGTAAAAATGAAATTCCTTTATATCTCACTTCGTTTAATCCACCTTGGCTACTCTTTTTTCGTTAATTCAAATAGGAAACTAAACGCATGAAACGAATAAACGAAAATTAAATTATCACTCACGTAATTCTCAAAAGGACCAAAAGATGGCATCTCTAGCGACGTAAAATACCGGGAAAACGGCACTCTAACAGTTAGTCTTCTAAAATATAAAAGTTGCATTTTTGCAAAGAAATTTTAACAATTTTTACGTATCCTCTTGGCGTTTGAGTAAATCAAGTAGGGTAGAGTATAAAAGCATCGCACAAGATAGTATGAGTGATATAGCGGCACACTACTATTACTCCGAATACGCCGCCGGGTCGGAAGAAGGTCTGTTGAAAAGGTATTCGGCGCCCACAGCTACGTATTCAGCTAGCTGAAACTCTACGACTTATCCATTAAAAAAACGATATTATGACACGATTTTCATGATATCATATATTCTTATCGGCAGATTTCCGAACTTACTAGCCGCGACAGCTCACTAACCAAAAATACTCGACTCGACATTCCAAATGCTATTTGAAACACTGGAGTAGTCGAGTACCAATTATTCGACTCGACTCGAATTTTTGAGTACTCGCCAATCCCTAGTAATTTCTACACTTTAATACAAAACTTTGCCAAAGACCGTGGTTTCGTCACTCTACGTAATTTTCAAGAGGTACTGAAATGCATTGAAAATGGGAGAGTATTATGGCATAAATTTGCATCAAATGTAAACAAAAAAGTGTTATTTTCCACACTTTAATATATAACTCCATGGTTTCGTCACCCGATGTCATTTTGAAGGAGTACTGAAATACCTTAAAAATGACACAGTGATTATATAACTCTGCATCAATGTATAACATAAATGGTAATTTTCACACTTTAATATATAACTCCACAACCAACCATGGTTACGACATTTTATGCCATATTCAAGGAGAAAAATATCTTCAAATGGCATAAAATGACAATATCATGGTCGTTAGCGGTGTTTAATATTGAAGTGTGGAAATCACCATTTAGAGTTTATATTTTATCAGAGATGTATTTCCACCATATCGAGCCTGAAGCGAATTCATACGTGTATTTGCCAGAACTGTCCAGCCGCCTCACTGCACATTGCACTTCCACGTTCCGACTAAGTCTAAATCTTTAAATAAATTAAAATGCTGCATCCTTCATTTTAACGTTCAGAAGTGCTTTTAGGTAATACTTCATTTGAAAAAACACAATTCTAAAGCCGCAATAAAGAAATTAGTCTCCATGCCTGGTTATGTATTCACATATTTTTTACTTCGTCAATGAGTTTTACATTGTAAATATAAGCTGGCTGTAAAAATGATCGGCCGCTGCCGATGACGAATCATTTTGCCAAGCTCCAATCCTTTGCAGATAGCGAGAGAAAACAGGAGAAAACGTATTCCCTGGGAAATATACTGTGAAGAATAAAGCAAAAATATGCTCCCTTTCTCCATAACGACGAGATAAAAGGGCAAGGAAATAGTGAGAGAGTAGCCAAAGTTGGCCGGATTTCCTTGCAATCTTTCGGGCGGCAACCAGGAAATGACAGCAATTCGCAAGAAGAAGACCATTAAAAAAAAGATGAGATGATGGTAAAAAGTATAAGCATGGCACTCTCCTGAGAAAGTTTTTGGCCGAAAGTGCAAACGAGGGGAGCGGAAATGAAATGAGAAGGCGAAAAAATAAGTTTTCGAGGGGCGCAAAAATCCTTATCCGTGTGACAGACGTTAAAAGAAACTCAGCTGCACCATCGCCCTTCTTCTATCTGGTCCAGAAAACGGAGATGCACCCTCGGAATGACCAAGCGGAAGTGGGGCCAACCCCTCCACCTAGCCCTTATCTGGGGGAATGTAAATATATGTGGAGAAGGGACGATTTGTGTCCTCTGTTGTCTTGGGGGACGAGGATACGACATCCTAAGTATGGTGTTCTCGCAAACGTTTCCACGGTGAGCAAAAGATACTGTCATGGGTACAGCTGGAGCGAGACTCCTAGCGGGCTCGCGAGGATGCACTCCCGGGGGCTGGGCCTGTAAGCGCGAGCTTTTTACCTCTGCGCCCAGAAGGGGGAGGAAAGGAAGGAGGCGCCGCCGCGATAGGAGCCCGACGACGCCTCCTGGGACGGGATAGGGAAGGAAGGGCGAGGAATCCCGCACCGTCACAAAGGCGGGCGGGTCCTACCACCAGCGAAACCAGGCATCAGCCATTGCTATTCTAACAACTTTGGAGGATTATCCTATGAGGAAGAATAATCCAACGATCAAATCGTTAGATACTGACATGGGTACCGTGTTTCCGTCGTGTTGCTTGATGTATGATGACGACAGTTTTGCTAACAATATCACCAGCATCTTCGGACATCTTCTGACGAATCGCTGATGCTTAAAAATGAATTTCTTTGTCCTCGTGTGCACTAAAGGGTAACTGCGTAAAGGTAATCTGCAATCGTTTTTAGTTCATGTCTTTATTTTCACAGCGTTGCAACCTTAACTTGTAATATAGCGTTTGTCCCCCGGCTGATATTCTCATCGAATTAACAAAACAGTTTGGCGTTTCATTTCATGTGGCTTTCAAACATAGGGCCTTAGTACTTCCACCGACAAGAAAGTTTTCATATTCAAATATTTTTTTAATGAATCGCACTTTAATAAATAACCAAGAAATTCTTCTAATGTTAACTTTTTATCTCTTTCAGTAGGCTCTAGCATTTATTTGGCAATATTACTAACTTAAATATAAATTTTATTAATCAATATCTTTGAGTAAATTCAACTTATATTTTAAATGCAACCCCTCACCCATCCCCTTTTCCGGCCAACTACTATGTCCCCTGCCCACCAGATAGGCATATTAATGTATAAAGATATCTGTTAACGACCATATTTGGACCTCGATAACGGTAAAAATCTGAAAAATAGGTTTAATTTGCACTGTAAGTGGGATCAAAAAAATGTTTAGATGCATAAAATGTTAAATCAATTTAAATTTAACTAGGGATTGCCATAATTTAATGCCAGAATGCGTGCACCATACCTACTAACTTGCTTAATAATGTAAGAAGATGCGGATGAGACAAGGGAATCAAAAGAAGCGTCATTTGAAGAAAATAGTGAGTAGGGGTGTAGTCTACGAAAAGACTACAGAGGGGGAATAAGTTAAAGGGGAAGATGATGGATTGAGGTAGGAGTAGAAAGGGTACGAAAAAGAAAAAAAAAGTCTTGAGGATACGAGCGCTTATATGGACACAGGATGACGAGAGCGACCCCACTCAACGTCAAAAAATACATCAAACTGATGAATTACACCAAATATAAGCGATGAAAATTTTCGGATACACGTCAAAAGTTATTTCTTGAAGCACCCGTTTGGTGGAAAGAATATTCCTTCGCCACAAGTTAAATAGAAATAAGGAGAGTGCAAACATTAATAGCAGCAGGCTGCCTTTGAATGTCTGCGACAATGCTCTGCTATGGAGGCTTAGGGTTGGTACATTTTATAACTGAAAATTTGATAAGAATCAACAGTAGAAAAAAAAACAGGACAAAATTTCAGAGCAGTAACCGTCTCTGAACAGCAAAATGTAAAAGTGAGTATTGTTAATTTTAAAAGTGCTTTAGTACTTGGTAACGTATTTTACTATTAAAATTTATTCCCAACCTCGCGGGTTATATGTGAAACTTATGATCATTTTGTGATATTTATTTGAGCTTTTCTTATGAATCATGAAGGTCAATGAAGGAAAAATACATTGGGAATTAAATTAACATAATATCCCTCTCTCTTTACGCTCCAAGCGATTTCAAAACAAGTCGAGTCATTATTGCATGTGATCGATAAAGGGATGTAACCGTTTTGCTTTCACTTTCAACTTATCCTTCAAAAAGAATGTGAAAAAAATACCCCGTGGTCAAGGAAGGGATCATGTTGGTTTAAAGGGTGAAAAAAGCGACGCAGAAGGATGAAGAGGTAGGTGGTTGGACTGGCAGGGTAAAGAGGTGGCCTCTATATGGAAATTCACTTAGGCTCTATGTGGTTGTCTAATACAATGCTCTGCTATGAAGGCTTACACTTGACACATTTTACTCGTAAAGCAAAAGTTGTTAAGATAAGAAAAGAATAAAATTTTAGACCCTATCTGACTAGCAAAGAATAAAAATGAGTACTGTTTTTTTGAAAAGTAAATAAGCATTTAGTAACGTATTTCACGCGAAAATACTTTCCCAGCATCTTAGATTAAAGTTGAAACGCATGGATGTTCCAGGGAGGAAAACTGCATTGAGAATAAAATAAAAATAATATCCCCTCTCTTTACGCTCCAAAATATTTCAAAACAGGCCAGTTCACGATTGCATGCCATCGATAAAGGGATACATACCCTTTTCCTTTCACTTTCGACATAGCCTACAAAAAGAATATGGAAAAATACCCCGTGGGCAAGGAAAGGTTCATGTTAGGGTTAAAGGGTGAAAAACGCGACACAGAGGGATGAAGTAGGGATTGGTGGGTGGGTGGACTGACAGGGTGAAGGGGTGGCCTCTATATGGAAGCGAAAGTGTTCGTTGGACCGTAAGCGAGGGCGGACTTTTCATCCAACGTCCGGGATGACGGAGGAAAAGAGTGGAGCGGGAAGAGAGGCATAAAAAAGGAAGAGCATGTATATAGATAGGGGTTGTATCGACCATCTGGGTTGCAGACTCTGCCACGAAATCAATAAGCTCATAAAATCCTCAGTTTAAACTGTAGGGTATTCCATTTTAAGATTTATTAGTTGGATAACTATTACCTGTAGGTATCACTCCTTTTTTTTAAACAAACAACCCCGGTTTTTGATGAATAATCTTCATCATCAGGCGTAAAATATAACCTTTTATGAAAATATTTTCAAAAGAGATGATAATTCTCGCCTGAATATGATTATTATTCACCGAAACCTGGGCCCCTTTATTTAAAAAAAGAAGTGCTATGAGTAATGGTAATCCTACCAATAAAGAAGAAACCTTAATAAGCTCATTAAAAAATTCCTGTTCAAAAAAAAAAAAATTGCTACTAATATTCATTTCAAAGAATTCGAAAAATTGATTCTATTTGCGCCAAAATAAATCCCGTTAATTACTTAATAAAAATTGAAGAAATTCTTTTCATGGTAATGAAGGGGAATCCGATTCAAATAAATAGATTCAAGTGAAAAATAAATTGCTATGCGGCCTATCAACGATCACTAGACTCTTTCTATGATAAACATTACGACAAAGTTATGGATATTTCCTTAATTAATAACAGCTACAATATTTTCCCTATTCAAACCGCGGAATTCCGCACATACAGCATAGTTTACATTTAATTAGCTACAGCAGTTCCAGCTTTAATGATGGAATATTTTCGTAAGCACTGCGTTTTTATGAAGCTGCCGTTACACATGATTACACCAACCACACAAATATTAAAAGAGTTGTTAGAGGTGCAAAAATGACATCTGACGCCCATCGCATCAACATCACTGGTAATCCGTTTTAATAACATTAATTTGTGAAACCCTAATACACTAGGAATATTAAAAACACTTAGTAGTGTGAAAAGTGAAAATCTCACCTAAAATTTAATGACATAGACAATAGTATTAAACTAAACAGAGATGGAATTCATGTGGAAATGACAGCAAGCAAGTGAAAAAAAATGAAGAACAGCATCGAATCAGATACTGAATTTCCAGTAACTTTTTCAAGTTTTAATTGAAGGAATGTCTGAAGAAATTTAGCCTACGAATGCGTTCATTGACGCCATTAAGGCACTGAGAAGCTAATTACTTTTCATTTTCTAAACATAGAAGTATTGTCAGGATTTTATATTCCTTGCAAAACCTTAATAGAAAACAATTACTTACAAAGCCTATTAAAAAGTAATTGAAGAAATTACGGAAAATATTCTACTGGAAGGAACCATATCAGCAGATTGAATATATTATATATTGATGATGAATATCAAGATCCATAAGAAAGTTTAAAGTCAACAATGGGGAACTATATTTGAGATAAAGTAAAGAAAATAAAAGAATGTGGAAAATAGAATATTTTGTAAAACTCATAACCCTAATGTATTGACAGTTTTCGGTGCTGATATTACTTGAAAATACGGCTATTTCTAGTCACAGTCTAGAACTACCCAAATTCATAGTCCAGCCGTGCTATTATTCTACACATATTCTTGCTTGTTGAACTCTAGGGACATCGGAGATGGTCAGAGTGCCATTATTGCTAAGATTTATTGCAGATATAAGTACATATTATGGGGTATAGATAGCTGCATCAAATCAATGAAGAACGCCTAAGAAAAACAAGTTCATGTGGGCACAAAATTCATCACGGCCGATTGAGGTTATAATTTGGTCAAACCTTCATTGATTACAATTTTAAAGAAACATTCGGGAAAGAGGAACCACGTCCTGTTCAATCCTCATATACAATCATACACAATTATGCTTAAATTAAATCGACGCAAAAGATTTATAATAAAAAGGCATGGAAGAATCATTGAAGGCAATATTCTTGAATGAGCGCCGAAAACTTTCATTTGGATTCCACAAATATTTTGTTCTTAAAAAATCTCTATAAAATATTTGAAGGTACACTATTTGAAAAAGGCAGTTGTGATTAAATGAGAATGAGAAGTGATCAGCGTATGAAAAACTCTAAACATATATTTTCGGGCAGCAAAACGTTCGGACCACGAGATTAGACCAGTGTACCCCGGTGATATGGAACAGATTGTAGGCAAGAGAGAAAAAAAAGTGGTATTTTTTCCACAGCCCAACTTCAATGAAAGAGGAAAAAATTCACGCATAATGAAATTACCGAGTCGGTAACTCACCCATCAACATTCGAAAAATTTTAATTTCAGTCGGAAGTAATCCGTCAAAGGGAGAACTTAGAAACTTTCGCAAACCTTCTCCTTCTGCATATCTTGCGTTGGATTTGCGTCGATATAAATACTCGAGGAAAATGGAGTATTTATCTATCAGGGTGAATATCGTTGTTATTCTTCCTCGTTGAAAGCTTTTCAATGCCGTAGTAAAACACTGAAACTACATTAAAATGATAGACAAGAAAAACCACTAAGTCTTGGCTACATACGATTAATGGGTACATGATACAAAATCAAAAAAGGGAAAAATTTGGTACTTCCACGTTTTGTCAAAGCTATATCCGAAGCACGTCTAAAACTAACTGCATTTCTATCAAACGTGTTTAGACTAAAGTATTCTATACCACTATTCAGTAAACATATTTATGACAAAGAAATTCATTTATTCAGTTTTATTTTGTAATAAAACTGGATATATCTATATAACGAATCTCTCTATCTGAGAAAATAATAAAATAAAGAAGGTATTAATGATATAGATAATGCCAACAGTTGAAATAATTAATTGAAAATTCATTTTTCATCATTCTTAATGCAAATAGATAGATTATGAAGAAAGTAACATTACAGTAAATAAAATAACACCACAAAATATTGCAGAATTCTAAGCTAATAAGAAATATTTTCATTGAACTCAATGTCTTTCCGCTCAATGGAAACATTCAAACAAAAATATGAAAATTCTTCATTGGCATAATTTCATTCGATAGGCAAAAGGCTTCATTTACAACCGAAACTTGTAAATTTGTTAAACAAATTAGGTGTGTCATTAGATGCACTTCCATTTAAAATAAGGGATAAATGTCTGAAAAGTTCATTTTCATTAATCATAAAGACTGACGCCTGAGGAAAATTCAAATATCTAATTTCTATGGGAACGGAATCCTCAACCAGACCATCTGAAAAATGAAGGAAGGGTGATTTCACGATCATAAGCCAGCCACTCAATTTAAAGGCACGAGGGCTCCGTTCCTCTGTTCATCTTCCATTTTTTTTTGTTGATAGAATTCCACTTTCCCGTTCCCCATTCCTCTGGACTATGAATACCTTTATCCCTTTGTTTGTCTTGAAAAAAAACACACCGTTCATTTTCCCATCTGCTGCCCTCACACCGAAAGTGTGAAAAGAAAACGCAATTCATCCTCATTGAGGTCCATCACATCATACGAATCTCCTTCCTTAGATCAAATATGTATACGTTGCCACCGAGAATAAAACCATAACATAACCTTTTATTGGTTTCTAGATATAGCAGCAATGTAATACAAAAAATAATGATCGGATTAAGAACTGCTTTCATAAATCTGAAAAATTTTCAGGCACGCCGGGTCGATAATCTAATGATTTGATCGTTGGATTATTCTTCCTCATTGGATAATCCTCCAAAATTTTTAGAAAAGTAACGGCTATAGCCTGGTTTTATTGGTGGTAGGACCCGCCCGCCTTTGTGACGGTGCGGGATTCCTTGTCCCATCCCTTCTTTCCCTATCCTGTCCCAGGAGGCGTCGTCGGGCTTTTATCGCGGCGGCGCCTTCTTCCTTTCTCCTTCATGTCCTCCCCCTTCTGCGGTACAGAGGTAAAAAGCCTCGTGCTTATAGGCCCCGCCCCTGGAGTGTATCCTTGCGAACCCGCCCTAGGAGTCTCGTTCCAACTACCGGTTCGATACGCAGGACTACTGAGCTACCTTAGCTCATTCTTCGTGGATTAACGCCTTTCCGTCCGAGAACCCCACTTCCACCCACCCTCAATTTTAGATACACAGCTTTCATTACTCAGAGACAAATACCGCGGCTCACGTACACTGGTTAACAAGGAGACACCGATATAAGCTTATTGATGTGAGATACCAGATTGATGGGACCAGGGACTCCAAGCATTCTCACGTGTGCTCTTTCAAAAGAGGATGTTGAGTTAAGTTTAATTACCTTATTTAAGTGAGGATTACTACGGCATTAGAAGATGTGTAATCCTTAGTGTTTCCCGGAAAATTAGTCATTTCTATTTGGCGACACAACTTCCATGCATTCATAGTTACTTACTCATTTTCATCCCTCGAAACATAAAACAAAGCTACATACGCTTAACTTGACTCTTTTCATTTGATATGCCATGCATGACAGTTAAGTACCTAGTCAGCGACAAGAACCACAACTCCTAAAACCAAGATTACTATTTTGTAGATATGTTATCTACAAAATAGTAATCTTGAAGTATATTTTTATATTTCGAAGCTAAGTATCAAGTGAAATCGAAAAATGGTATGCGCGGAGATTGTATTTGAATAAACGAGCTTGAAGCTCAAGCGACGCATTCGATTTAAAAATGATGAGGAAAAAAAACAACGATGAAAACAAACTTTTAATGCGAATTTCATCAATGAATTTTCACATGTATGTCTCATTGGTTATATTCATCTTATGTTATTAATGGACATTTGTCCAAGAACAATAAATATTATTATTATTGGTGAAAAACAAGAGATTATTTTTTGGGCTCACTTTGTATGTTTGCGGCGGCTGGTGTTGACTACTGACTGTGGCCATTTTTTTAGCGGCCTCTCGCGTTTTTAGTGGATTCGCTGGAATAACATGCTTTCCAACGACGTCAATCACAGCTGATAACCCTTGACAAAAAATTCATGAAGGCGCAGAGAGAAAATATTTATGATTGGTCCACAACACTGGAAAAAGTTGAGGATATTAAAACATTAACATGAAAAAATCAAGTTTTTTAAATAAAAAAACAGTCATAAAACCGAAAATGTCTCTGCAGGAAGAACTATCATATTTTAAGCTCATATTTCAAAAATACGTAGTGTAATATCAACTGATTATTATGCTACACACATCCCGACGTTTCTACAGGTAACTGGATCATGATTAAAGCTTTCAATAATGAATAACCGAAAATGTTTGGAAAACTGATACCTCAATTCGATAATATTTACAAATATTTGCACTCATTAAGAATTAAATAACACTCAGTTCGATGATTAATGAAGTGGAAAGTAAGCGGTTTGTAGAAATAATTAGAGCCCAATTAGTATAGACTATGAACATCCGGTACAAAGAATAAGCAAATTAAAAACCTAATAATTTGAAAAATATAGCTAGGTAATTCGTGATTTTGTCAACAGAAATGAAAACCCCAATAGCAGAAAGAAATACCAAAGAATGTAAAATTCCAGACTTTTTTGCTGGCAGTTCACTCGCAAAATGATAGGGTAAACATATTTATCATTGTAAATAAAGTTTAGGTCTGTCCAAGGATACACATAAACTGCATTGAAACAAACTCACCCTTGTTGCGTCGGTCTATGGTGATCCCCTGTCCGTCCTCTCGTCTCCACATGATCTTGGGTGTCGGAAAGCCATCCGCCTGACACATGAGCGTGATATTCTGGTTCTCTCGCACTGCCACACTTGACTGAGAGCTCTTCTCATCCAGGATGTTGGGGGGAACTGCAAATGAACAACATTTGGGCTTCAATATTGTAACATAATGTAAACAAGCCACCATGTTGTTTGATTAAATAATTTAAAATTAACAATGGTAGTGAGGAGGCAAGAATGGTAGTGGGGGACGCGGAAAGGATATACACAAGGGGAGTCGTGTATGGAGAGAGGGAGGAGGTAGACGTGTAATAGAAAAAGATCGGGAGGAAAACTAAAGTAGTGGTGCATTGAGAGAGCGGAGGAAGAGATACGGCAGAATTCAAGATCGGCAGAAAGAAGTAAAGAACGCAGAGAAAAAGGAGGCACCTACGAGAGGCAAAGAGACCGCAGGAAAGGAATACGGCAGAACTCAAGATCCCCACTGGTGCAGTTCATGGCAGTGGCTCAGTGAGTGGTAGTACGGTTAGTACAAATGGTATTGTAATAGTCATGGCGGCTTGTTGATGTTGTTTTTTGCTCCCGAGTTTCAAATTATAGAGCTTGTTTATGAAGTGTAATAAAATTATTTGTTAAGTTAGTAGTGGATAATTGAAAAAGTTACAATAAATTAATATACTAGCAGGCGACCCGGCGTTACTTGGAAAGGATAGTACCCAGAGAAGTGGGTAACTTGAAACTTGGAATTAATGGTCACATGGCAGAATTTAAGTTAAAGAAACAAAGAAGATGATGGTATGGTGATGGTGTACATATTATAACACTTAATTTTGAGTTGTTTTGGATTGGATGTGGGTGTGACGATTGACAGGAGAAGTGCAATGAAGCGGACAATAATTAGCAGCAGAGGTGGAGCGGGGCAATGGGGAAGTTGCATGAAATTTTTTTCATCGAAATAATACATGATACTTATAGTAATTTTCACCAGGAATCCATTTTCACCAATCAAGCTTCTCGTAAACCATTGGTTTTATCATGAAATTCATTTAAAACAGTGAAATCCGTCTGCAAACGCGAAGTTAGCTCTGATTGTTGGTGACGTCATTTCTCCCTACGGCGTTTTCGTTTTGCGTGCACGGCCACAGAAGCTACAATGAAGCACTCGTTGAGTAAGTTAATATTTCGACATATTTTTAATCCGTGTTTTCTCTCAGACATTTTATGACGGTATTTAGTCACGTTAAGCATATTTTATACATTTTCTGTACTCGTATAACAAAAATATATCGAACATATGCGAAATGGAAGACGGATTCGTGAAAATACTGTTGCGATAATCTCCCAAAGGTGGATTCCTTAATGATGGCATTATATTTTAAAAGTAACCTGGACTTTTTGGCTGCAGAAATTAAAGAAGTGAAGGCTTCGCGGTAATTTTTTCTCGTTTATTTTGCCATCAGTGGACCAGCTTTTACGAATACAGAAGTGGCCACTCGGCCTCCGTTAAAAATTTCTGCATTAAATATTGATGCATCTAGTTAGTGCAAATATAGTTTATATGGTACGAGTTATGATTTTTGGCTTTCAGTATGATATCGGATATTTGATTCAGTATGTTGTGAAACACTTTCTGTGCACAGATTTAAGGTAATGTTTGTGTACACTTTATGCACATCATACTATGTACTTACAGTTTTAAGGTGTGTTCTGTATGCATACTGTCTGAAGTGTGTACATGTTTTGACAGGTTATGTGCTTTTGGAGCCACTTTTATACTAGCTGTTTAATGATTAGCATAAGATAATACACCTTTTAATGTTAGCTATGAAACTTCTATTAGATGACTACAAAATAATTATAAGCTATTTAGTAAACTAATGACAAAATTCAATCATTTATGTTAAATAGTATTAGGTGTGCAACTAATCTCTCGTTTTTTAAATGAAAAATATAACTTTATTTTTTTAAATGGCTATAAATGTGTGCATTGGTTATAAATGCATTCTAAGTATTTTCCGTCGCTTCCTACAAAGTTTCCCCATCATTGAGGCAGAGCCCGAATATCGTTATGGTAGAAGTGATTGTCTTTAAAAGCTATCCTCTAATCCTACGTTTGTGCACCAAATGGTTATCAATGCAGGAATGAAGGACAAGCAACTAATATTCTCTGATCTTTCTTATTACTCTCTCCTCATGGAGCCTAAAGCTTTCCATTTGCTTACTTAGCATAACTACATCTTTAGAGCTCTTAACATTCTTGGAAACTATTGGTGGTCTAATTAACTCTCAAATGTTACCACTGAATGAGTGAGCAGTTAGTTTGAACGCGCGTCTACAATTACCCCACAGCCTTTTGGAATTCGCTCAAGAAATCCAGTCTATGCGAATGACACTATCTATTGCCCGGTCGCCATAACGCCTCGAAATGAAATTTTCAAAAGAATAATCAAATGATTTATTTATTTTTTGATTGAGTTTAGATAGAAATATTTGAGCTATAAAAAATTCATTAATTTTATAGCAATTAAAAAAATATTCCTTTTGAAATAATTGCGTTTGAAAAACATTTTTTCTATTTTTCTTCACTATCAGCAGTATAATGCACTGATTAGCACTGTAAAAAAAGGATTTAGAGTTTCCTTCGCAATTCACTTTTTTACTTTATACCTCTCGTAGCGTAATAAAGTAAGCGTAATTTGATGTACTAATCGCAGTAAAAATACTGATCCATACAAGAGAAAATGTCACTCACTGTAGTGGATACTCATCTATTTTTTTGTGCTCCAATTCAGGTTAAACTTTGCCAAATTGGGTTTCCATGGCTTTTCAATGTCTATTTCTAAACAATCAATAGTTGACTCTACATGTGAAGGCGAGCAGGAAAGGGAATTGCAAAATTAAGCAATATCTTCTTTTTGTCAACCCAAAAAACCAGATTTTTCAAAAGACTAGCCATCGGAATAATGGAAGCAGAAAAATATCGTGCCGCTGTCGAGGGCGAGACATTGAGATATTCTTAGCTAAAATATTGGAGGATTCGTTGGGTATAATTTTTCTTAACATAACAACAACAGGTAACCCAGTCTTTCCTGACAGCAAATTGACAATAAAATAATTTTCACAGTCTATTCTTAAATACATTTCTGCCTTTTTTTCCAAGAAGAACACAGTATACTGAAGGTTTTTTTTTCTGAACACTAACAGTTTTTTACTCTGGTTTTAATTGGCAGGACTTTTCCTGATCTCGGCTTTCCATCACTTCCTCAAGTTGCATTTCCTCCTATGGCACTAAGTCAGTTAATTGGAGGAGGTCGTGATTATATACTATTGAGCTCTTACAAATTCTACACTCCTAGGTAGCAAATATGGTGTCGAGGGAGTTCAGTTGGAATTCTATGCATGTGAATCAATTGATTTAGGAGATAGGGAGGGTAGCCTTCTGTATGTACCCTTTAAGTATTCTTATCATGATTAATCATTGATAAATTCAAAAAATACAATAATTATAAGACATCGGGTACTACGAGGGCCGTCAACCTACGCTAGCTCAGCAAAAACAACATGCAAGCGACAGGCGGGTACTGCGCAAACAGGGCAACTGCACGTCCTCCGCACCACACGCTGAAGTCATTTCTCAGCATAATTCTGTTGTAATTACTTAAGGTAAAGTGATCTTCACGAACAAATCCCGTCATTTTCATCGACAGATCGTTCTTCCTATTCATCGCCTTAATACACTTCTTTCTTCTCGCTTTATTGCTCGACATAAGGACGAATATTTTATAAGAATTTCGTGATGTGTTTGAACACATAGGCACCAAGCAATATTTATTATTCGAGGTTATAAACAGCACTTCACGTAGGTAAACATACCGTCATACTGGCGTACGTATACCGCAACAATCTCCTAACTCCACGCCTCGGACGTTAGCAACTCTGTTTGGGGAGAAATGACGTCACTCCTCTTGGACACACTACTTTCGCTCGCTCCCCCCCCTCCTCCACTTTGACCTTTAATATCTCGAAAACTACCGCTAGTATTGAAATTTCCCCCGGTATATATTATTTCCTACAGGTTTACCACATTTTGACTGAGTTTTCAAAAAATGTGAAAATTCCCCATTGTTGTTGACGGCGCGGGATGGAGTGTAGGAGGACTTGGATTGCAATAGTTGTGGCGTGCGGGTGTCACTTTGCTCCCGAGTTTGTTTATAGAATGTAATAAAAATATTTGTGAAGTTTGAAAAGGAAAAATAAAAAATGTTACATTATGTAATACTAAACATTGGAAAAAACGATTTCCCTAAACCGAGCACGGGATCAGCTTATACCCCGCCTCATTAAACCGATCATAACGTGCGTCCGTATGTGCGTCGACCAAAACCATCGTGTGAACGCATACTTCAGCAAAAACGTTTGCACCGGAAGGATTAAAATTTAAATGTGAAATTGTTTGAGTTATAAAAGTAAAATGAGGTGCTCCTAAGCCGTAACGGGTTACACTTGTCCGTTTTACACCGACCCAGGTTTGCTGCAATGGCTTGCGAAGATGGAAAAGGACTACAGGGGCCAAACACAGCCTCTCAAACGGCAAGCCCAGGTACTCACTTTCACACTCACGCAAACACCAAAACACACAGGGTAAAACTGCCGGGAGAAACATTCTTATCAACTTGCGTAGCAAGGTTTTTGGGTTGACCTCCGCGTCGTTTCATCTTCATGACGATGAAACGACGAAACAACGAAAAGATGAAACGACGTGGAGGTCAACCCGAAAACCTTGCTACGCATGCTGCACCACCCCACGGAAGTCTCCATCAACATTCTTTTCAACTATTCATTCTGGCGACGTCCCCAACTATCACTTCAGCCTTGCGTTGTCGTGAAGATACCTTTTCCGCGTTGAAAAGGGGGCTTCTTGGAGGCAAAAACAGCACTATTTACAAAAAAGTATAAATAGCATAAGTTTAACTCGTAACGGCTTTTGGAGCAACTCATTTTAGCTAATTCCCTCATATCCTTCGAGTTATGCTTTTACTTGGAACCAGTCGAGAAGTGTGCCTAACCGTCAGGATATGCAATCGCAGACGTTATATTGTACGACGCTGTATTCTATATCGTGTGACGAAACAAACTGTAACGAGAAAACGACGCAAAGGACGCGCCAGACACACCCATAAGCTGAAGATGGGGTACGGATGCAAGACGCACGTACTAACTTTGGTCGTAATCTGTGTAGCCGTATGCAAACGCAAAATATTTTTGTGGAAATAAATAATGACATCTTTTTTGCATCCTACATAGCAGGTATTCAAAACACATTCAAGAATACCAGTCTTGCTTTACGCCTTTGATACATTTTGAAGCAACTTTATTGATTTAAACTAACCTCATGTATAGTTGATTATCTGAGAAAAATCTTCTCACGATCATTTAAATTTAACGCAAAAACACAAAATACAAGTAATGAAACAGGATAGGAAGTAGTCGAGTTTCTCTTCTTTAACGACATGATCAACTCTAAAGAGCGTGCGCTCTCCACTACACGAAATGACCTCGATATTCACTTCTGCGGCAAGGTCAACTTAAAAAGCAATATCCTTTCGTACTTGAAGAGGACATGTGGCACACTTATTGGGAGGGCGTAATGAAAAAAGCGAGGCTGCATAATACACTGCATTTGAATTACTTTTTCAGTTCATTTCGTGGGCCTCTCTTCCACCGCCCTCGGAGAAGAACTCATTTGGAATCTCCCTTCCCCGCCCCTCTCCTCACCTTCCGTGCCCTTGCCCTTATTTGCCTATCTCATCTGCACTCCGTGTACTCCAAACCTACTTTCCTTGCCAACCCAAAAAAGGACATCGTAATAACCACGCGGAACAACAGCCTGCTCGTATTGGTTAATTATCACGCTACGAGGCATCTCGCCCCTACCACTCATCCCTGATGCCAACATTTTTGATATCTGTGAGCTGCAAAGGGATAGTGTCAATCCGAACCACTCAATCTTTATCATCAAAATGTCTCCTTCCACACTACATCTTCTGACTCCTATTTCAATCTTTCCCTAGTAACTATGCTCTCTCTTGCCTACTCTCTGAAAAATCAACATCTCCACCAAATCTTTCTCTATATCTACATATTACCCCGCATGCTGCCTCAATAGACATGTGGCACAGGGTCATAGGGAACCAGCCTTTTGCACATAAAAAGGATATCCTCTAACGAAATAACACCTAGCATTTATTAAGTCTAAAGCACGGAGGACAACGGATTCTCATACCTATTCGTTCGGCTCGATATCTCTCTTAATTTATCGTTTCTGCCGGACCTGAATATAAAGTGGGGTTCAATGTAGATATGATGTTCTCCGTTTTGCTCGTACAGATATTTATTCTCAGTTGCTCAATCAATCTTAGCCTATCGTGCAGCCTATCAGTTGCTAGCGTCTCCCAGCCTAATTTTTTTAACATGAATGTAACGCTTTCTGTACTCCCGCAGCAGTTTTTGACGAATGGCTCAGCTTTAATTTGTATTCATTAACCCATATCCTCCCAGAAAAGTTTCTGCTTGCGGTTATGAAGATATTTAGACGAATTTTTCCTATGGTCATCTTCATTAATCCAGTGACATATTTTGGTGATACATCAACTTGCTTTTTCAGAATGACGCGCAGCCATATAGCTACACTTGGTGATAATGAGATCAGAATCAATGTTGTTCTAATTCTACGAGTGACCTTCATATAAAGGATGAATATGAACGGAAGGCACATTTTTCGACGAATTAAAGTTAAAATAATCTAAAAAAATGCCATTTTCTGCTTACTTTTAATACACTTACATGCAATTTATAAACAGTATATTACGTCCATATTGAATATTCGATTCGCCCTCGTCTCTTTCCGCTAGTGGGCTTATTTAGACCGTCTTCAAAATAAACTAACAAGTGCATTGCAAAGGTTAAACAACATATTTGTGGAGTTGATTGTTTGAGGCGTAACTTGGTGAAAGCGATTCATAATTAACATTACAAAGAAGAACTTTATGCTTTCACATTAATATTTATTCACAAATTTACGACCATGGTTTGAACGTTAGACGTCATCATCAGGTCGTAAATTTGTGAATAAATATTAATGTGAAAGCACAAAATTCTTCTTTTTAATGTTAATATTTGTGAAGATTCGGCAGCAAGAAAAAGTGCGGGTTTTCTTCAAGAGCCTCATAAGCTCAGAAGGTAGGATGTAGCCATATGGCTAGGGTGGGCGGAAATAGGTTAAGGATGAAGTGTATCTATATCCCATCCCATATGCTCGCTGCATATTGAAGGCGTGACTGGATATAGCGAAATAGCACCTCTCTTTTACTTTTTCATCGCACAATGCGCTTGACGAATACGTGCTTATTCAGGTCTCTGGCACAAATATTTCTTTTATGTGCTGCCCACGGTAGGTTTCAAGTTATCGTCAGAGTATCGAATGAAAGTATCCTAACTCCAAGTTGACCTAAATCTTCTTCCTCACTGGCTACATCTCAGTGCTCCTGCAGTTACACTCGCCTTCTTATAGGTACATTGGAGCGAAGAATTTTTCGCCAACACTATCTTTCGATGTTACATCCCGGGAGCTACAGTTGAAATCGAATAAATCATTCTTAAAAATTTGACCTTCAAAAAAATTGTGAGGCAAGGAGAAAAATTGGATCAAATATATTTAGTTGTTTCTTCTTCATTATATTTTATCGATGATGAATATTATCGCACAATTTATTCGCCAAGGAAAACTTAGGACTACGTGTGTTACGCAGTATCTCTCATATGACTTCAAAGAACTTAGCCGCCGTAATTAACAAAAATTCTTCCACTGAAATGAGACTCATGACAGAATAGCTCAAGTCATCCAATGACATGAGGTTTTATGTAGAAAATGCAATGTGAAGGGAAATGTAACGCCATATAATCAATAAGAAATTACCACTGTTACCATACTACCACAAATTCATTGTACCCAAATTCAGGATTCCAAGATTTAATTCGTCTAATTTGTATAGCTAACTATTCATTAATTTCTTCGCTAGAGAAGTATTGGGTTAAAAAAGCAGTTTTATTGATAAAAGCAACGTGAAATTTAAAATGAAAATTAAAATGTTGAAAGGGAGTGTGGATTTGCATTTTTGTGCATATCACGCTTTTGTGTGTATATGAAACAAAAATACTAATGATTTATGGTGGAATTTAGCAATGTGGCCTTGTGACAATTAATTACACTTCCGCTATTTCTCTATTTTTCATTTGGAAGAAAAGTGTTTGAACCCTACTATACTCCACTGCCAATAATGGGAGCAGACGCTGTGATAGATAGCGCCGCCACTGGCCTCTGGCGAGATTAACGAACCGATGGTAAGAGACAGAGAGGCAGTGTGTGCTATGTTGGCGCCTGGAGAGGCAGTTGGCGAGAGTTGTTTGATACCTTTGTTTTATATTCACTTAAATACAACCTAATTTAGTGAAACGAAATACGTATCTATTTAAACCACTCCTCTCATAGACCACTTTTTATTTTGATCTGGAACACAAAGAAATGAATTTAATGCCAAATGAAAATGTGAAAAAAACTATATCACTTCAAGAATTGAAAATTATCAAACAATTCTAAAGTTTAGCAACATTAAATAGAAATAAGCGAAGTCAAAAAAGAAAATATTTATATTCTTTAAAAAAAAACAGCTAGCAAGCTGATAAGAATAAAATTTCCTATGTTTGCGAGCAGTGCGGTTTCACAACGGGAACATCAGGACTAAAAATAGGAATTGACGTATCACACAAAATGCAATGACACGAGTATAAAACTGTTATAGTGCCATGAGTTTTATTCTATTCATTATAGCCATTATGTCTACGGTAATAGTAGTTGAGCGCATCTTTTTTCCATACACAAGTTGACTAAGGATGGTATCAGTAGAAAATAAATGGCCCGTCGCTTGGGGTCAACTACTCGTTTGCACCATTCAGCTTTCCATCCAGAATTATTTTCCTCTTACACGGCTTAAATCACCCATTCTCACCAGACCTTCGTTTCCCCTCTAATCTACTCCCTCTTGTGACAGCTATTCGTCTCCGATCGATCGGATCCACACCAGTGGGCACACTGAATTGGTGCAGAGGACGCATATCCGATCATGTTATACCACGCGAACATTTGCTAAAGATGTTCCCTTGGGCCGTTCCGGGACCACACCCCACGTCTCACCCCATCTCGTGTTCATCTGTTCCTTCGATTGCGCGGTTAAGATGCCAAAATCGAAGGGATAGATAAGAGAACGTAAACGATCGCCGGAGTAGGTAAAAATAGAAAATAAAAAGATAAAAACTGGAGGAAAATGGATGGATAGATATAAAAAAAGGCTCCACGTCTCTCTTTCACTTCAAGGCTAACATCCCTTCTCCCCCTCCTTAGCCCCATCTACAGATGAGGTAGGGGAAGAAGAAAGGACTCCTCCATATGGCTTCTTTTTCCTTATCATCTTTTTTTCCCTTCCTTCTTATCATCCTCTCTCTAGTCTCATCTCTTGCACTATATCCATCTCTTAGCGAAGTATTCGCTCGCTTTCCAATGCGATTGAAAATTCATTTAATTCCGATTTTTTTAAATACTTTTTTTACAAAAACGAATTCCACAAGTGATATCATTCGATCTATAATGCAAAGTTTGGCTAAGTCTCATGAGGTTTATTAAACAAAATACTTTCCAAATTGACACCAACTACAACACGTAGTACGGATTAGAGTTCAAGTAACTAAAAAATGTTAAAGCAATATGTTATTTCCATCAATTTTTATACATCGTCTTCCGGAGAATATTGATCTTGAAGGTAATTAAACTTCTTCTTCTTTTCGGAAAAGTGCAGTGATTCCTATGGCTTAAGGTAAGGAGCACAAGTTTTTCCTGCCATTGCGAATCTTGTTTGTGGCGGATCTAATATCTCCTTGGCGTAACATCAAAGTATAAATAATAAATTATAATGGAAAATTTTTAAATGAACCATCTAGCCTAGCCGTAACACTCCATGTTAAATATTGAATTTGAACTGCACCTTCAAAAGAAAATATAGCAGGGAAATTTTCACTCAATGGAATAGAATAAGGGGAAAAAACATTACTTCACATTTCCATCAAAATTGTGCGTTCTATATTGGGACATGGAACATGTTCCAGCCTCTTGCACACTTCCTTTTCTTCCATTTCCACTCCATCCATCTCCTTTCCTTCCATATCTGTTTCCTTTTTCTCCCCTCCTTCCTCCTCCCTTGAGGTTTTCCACTCGACTTATATCCATCTCACGTTTTTTTTTCTCCACACAGAAATCCGTCTCGAAAATCTACTTCGCCACAGCTAAGCCCCACAATAATTCTTCTTTTTCCTCTCCGAGCCCACCGTTTAACCTTTCCCGACTTTTTTTGTCCCTTGGCTGGTGAGCATTCATATTGCTTCCCTTTCCTATCTCGCTTTTTTTGAAAAGTCGGATATCTCGAAACAAAGAAAAATAAATCAAGTAAGGATCCTTTCAGTAAGTATGGCAGTCGGCAAGAGTTAAGGGTAATACTGATATAAAATAATCCTGTACTTTTTTAACAATAAAATAAATAGTGTTCGTTTTTCATTAAGAACATAATTTTTTCATAATATTTCACGCCAAATTCTTATAGGTCGGTTTATTCGCTTTTTTAACTCCGATAAATAGCCATAAAATAAAATACATGCTGATCCTTAAAAATGTTGGGTACCAGATGGTAGAGTATTTTTAAAAACTGTGAAGTTCATAAGTTTGGGTTCCCAAAACTTGTAATATACTTCACCAATTTAATAGAGGAAATATTTAAATTTGAATACTTCTTTAAGTTTGCAAAAGTCTAACATTATTAAGAGTATCGTCATTATCAGATAAAAAGCCCTAGAAGGTGAAGTTGGAATATTCTTGGGATACTGTAATGCATGCTGACTAGAGAAAAATTAATAAGTTAAAAACATAGCAAAACACTCATTTTAAACTAATATTTACTATGCGTCATAATATCAGTCCAATGGACCAAAATCCGATTCCAACTAAATGAGTTTGAGAATTTAGTACCCAATAAATTTTCGTCTAAAGTCAGTTAGTTCACTTACACATTTTTCCCTTTTTTGCTAAACAGTTCCCTTTTGCTAATCGTTCCACTCAACGCATTCGCCCTGCATCCAAAGGAATCTCCACAACCTTCCTGTTCACTCTCCCTGGTAACCGCAAGAACCGCAGATGCAACCGCAGAGTCGAAGGACGAGGTGATGAGCGTAGGGTGAAGAATATTGAAGAATAGAGGAGCATTGAAAGACTCTCTTGGCTGCGTCAAATTATCCGTGAAAGAGCAGAGGGAGGGCGAAAGAGGGCGTTGGATGCCAAGATATCAGATGGGTGCTCTTCCATGAGTCACTCCTCCGTAGCACCGCATGGGAGGACTATCGAAGAATCAATCTCACCCCCTGCGATAATCCATTACATCCAAACCCCTGACCCTACCTTAGGTACTCAAAAAATTCTTCAGTTGGCTGTCTAAAATTCATCCTACGCCACACAACCCTTTCCCACTTCGCGTCAGACAGTCTTCTTCACGTTCAAAAATCAAAATTATTTCCATCAATTTTTATATATAGTCTTCCGGAGAATATTGATCTTGAAGGTAATTAAACTTCTTCTTCTTTTCGGAAAAGTGCAGTGATTCCTATGGCTTAAGGTAAGAAACAGACGAATTTCAAGGGAGCAGCATTTCATCTGGTGAAGACAACAGCAAGAGGTGTTGAGGGCATAAAAAAACAAAAGGTTCTCTATTCAAAAAGCTAAATTTTGATAAATAATTCTCATTATAAATTCTATAAATAGTATATTTTTCAAAACTACTCATAAAGATTATTAAAGCGTATATTTGGAAATAAAAGATACTTGATGCACATCACATCAAAGGAGATTTCCGGAGTTGTGGATATCATTCAAGTATATTTGTTTTTTAATGTTGGTGAAAGTTCCTTTACCAAAAAAATCTGTGACTAACATGAAATCCTTCAGATATTAAACAACCAACTGAAAAACAAATATGAGCCGCTATTGAGACCAGTTGATGCAAAATTTAACAAAATTTCGAATGTTTTTCAGGTCTCTCACAGAGTAATAATGTGCATGTGAAGGTTTTGGCACTCACATATACTTTTCTTTGCTCAAACATTTCATGTGTAGAGGATATCAATGGAACAACTAAGTAATCAAATCAGATAAATAAATGAACATTGGAGAAAATCAAAGTAATATTCATCAACAGCACCAAATAAAGCTGGTTTTAAATGGCTTATTATTCAAGATTAGCTTCATCTTGGGGATATGACCGTTGGGCATTTCCCAAGTCATGAACGATTACCGCACTGATAACTAGACTCAATACTATCAATAGAAATTGGAGTGAACTAAAATAATTCAGTGCATAATTCACTTACGGACGACCTGTAGGTATCCCACTTGGCTGATCATGGGATTGGTGTTAACTTGACACATGTAGTATCCCCTGTCCTCCTTCTGCACTGCAGTCACGTGGAGCAGCCACGTCTTCTGGTTGTCGTAGGAGACGCTGAATCTCGGTAACCGGGCGACCACATGCCTATGGATGGTCAATATCATTTGACGGTCAATGTGGATCCACGCCACCTGAAACGAGATGGAGAAGGGAAAGCGGCGGTCAGAACAAAGAAAATATTTTGTAATAGGAGATATTTGGAAATATAATATATTAAACAGGGCGGCGAAAAACTGTGTCACGAAATTTGAACCCCGGACAGCTAATGCCAGTAGGCACCAAATTAATTCATGATGTTTAGGTCGAAAACGTAACGTTTTTAAACTACTTAAACTTTGAGCCAAGCGCTCCGATTGAACGCTAGTTTTCCCTGCTGCATTATGCTCTGGACAAAGTAAAAGGCATATACAGGCAAAGCATTTGAAGATGTATTACATACTGTGCTGCAACAAAGCAAGAGTAAGGAGGAAAATTTAGCCTTGAAGTATCAGTTAGCAGAATGGTATAACAGCAGCTCGATTCTGTAAATGTGATATGGCCGTCACAAGCGGATTTCGTCAATGTATTCACGGCTTTGACGCTGGAGCGATTCTGAAACTTTTTAGTGACGTCACTCTCACAGCCGCGTCCGTGAAAGTATTCACGCCCAAGAGGGCCCGTGGTAGCTTCGTCGCGGCAATGCGCTCTAATTTTTCATTATGAATTTACGCTGTGATTCATAATTAATAGCACATTATTCATTAATTACGATGGTGGCTATTTCATATTGTCACTTCGCATAAGTAATATGTATTAAAAACAAATAAAAGAAATGCATAAAGTTAAATTTACATTCGCGTCCTATTTAAATTGATTGGCGTTCATTGCGATTTAAGTTGGTGGGAAGTTAAACCTTGCGCTCAGGGTTTGACAATTATCTTATATTTGTGCATCTTCTAGAATGTACAATTAAAATACTGACAACTTAATTTTCATAATAATTTGGAGTAGAACCAACGGTAAAAGTATTGTGCGGTATTGAATGTTAACAGATTTATTTAATATTTATTTCGTAAGTTCAAGCCTTCGATTTGTTTTTATTAACGAGAATGGAGGCTCTTTACATACCTCCGCTACTTTTGCATGAGCATCAATGTCGACGGAGGCAATAGATGCACATATATACTTCGACGGCAGATACGCGATATCAACATTCCCTGCGAGACGCGAGATTGGCGATGGATCACTGAGTTCACACCACGATTAATTCGTAGACGTTTAGATGGCTTGCCGGGGCATACTTTAGTACGTTAAGATAAACATTGATCATCTATTCCATCTCTTCCATGCATTATTGCTGCCGTTCAGTAACACGACCAACATGATTCGTTTTTCTGTTGACATTATAGAAATACTAAGACATGTAAACATCTCGTCCTCTAGCAGAAACTGTTAATAATCTACTCGTATTCGCGCCAGAAACATTTTCATCAGTATAAATCGTGAATAGTGGCATGTGCTAGCACAATCAGACATATATGTATACGCACCACAGCGCATTTAAAATTATATGTACTGAAATGATGAGAACAGCTCAAACACATACGAGAGTGAACCATTATTAAATAATAAAATAACACTTGTTCTCATTCCGCGTAAGCATTAGCTCCATATCATGAGGAAATTAGAGCTAATTGTGCAATTATGAGCCCGCTACGTGATAACTGACTTTGATACGCAGCACTTGACAACATATAAAAGAGGTAATATACAGTTTATAGCTATTAACTAATTAAGCAACCGTAACTTATCATTAATAGGCACTTTTAAAAGAAAAGACCTCACTCAAAATTGAGTAAAGAAGTATTATTTACTTTGGGAGTGAATATTCCACGGCATTGTATATGTTTCTCTATGGTAACTGAAGTTGCAGTTGGCCGCTGAAGTAAGTTTGTGTCGGAGATTCTGATTCGTTCCTTGCATCCGCACAGCTACCAACATAAGAAACTGAAGTGATCGTTCGCAATCCGTCAAACATCTCACGACACAGGCTTACAGGATCGCTTGAACGTCTTTCACGGTGAGAGGCGTGAGAACTCCACTGTGGTTCGAACCACGCGAAGCACAGGTATGACATTTACAGAATCGAGCTGCAGGAAGGAATGAAAATGAGAGATGATAATGGGAACAAAAAGCATTATACATAAACATGAGTGCATAATATATATTACTTCAGACGTTATGTTAGCTTTATGCAGACAAAATAATGAGAGAAATCAGAAAATACCCAAAAAAACCAACTCCCATAATCCAAACCTAAAATCCATCCTATCTTTTTTACTCTATTTCCTCGTGCGGTCGTTCTCCAAAACGGCTTCTCAATGTTCTCTCATCTCAGTCTCTTCCATCTCTCATATATCCCCACAGCTGCCCTTTCCTCGTCTCTAGTTGGGTATGGTTTTTGGAGGAGGCGACCGGCAGCTGAGGTCATTTGCGCCGTGAGGGAATGATAGATAAGGAACTGTGGAGAGAAACCCGGCGTCGGCATTATCCTGCTCTTAACGAAAGGCGCCGAGAGGACCACGGCTTAACGTCCCATCTTAAGAATGGAATGTTGAGCTTGAAATGTCCTCCACATTTCATTCAAAGGGAAGGGGCAGTCTTTGAATATTGTCTGCCGCCTCCGGATTTGAACCCGAGTCCACCGGGTGGGAAGCCAACCCTCTAGCCACCACACCGACCCGATACCCTCGTCTCCAGATCTCATCGTTTTGTTTTCACCCCTTGCACAAATCTCCTGGCTATCACCCTGGCACAATAACGGCGAATGGTATCTCGCTAAATCGTTTGCTTCGAAGTCTCAACATCCTAACAAAATTCCATTCACCTCCGTTACGTTCATCTTCACACTGCTCACACAGTCGAACGCTTAATATCAAATTCTACCCATTTTCTCTCACTGAATGAATATACCACCCTAACCTTTTCCTACTTTCTCTTTCCTACTATCTCTTTCCTACTTTCAAGCAAGGCTCTTCTACCCATCTCAAGGTGGGAAAAAAACTATGAAGAGAGGTATAGCGATGGAGCAAGGAAGCTGTTCTATTACCTTTATACTTAAGAAGACGACCCATTTCTGCTAAGGTGGTACACAAGCAAAAGTTTGGATTTTGGATTCCAAAGTATTTTGTGAAATAGATTGAAGTAGAAGTTTCCATAATTACCGAATTTCGGAATGAATAAGAAAAACAATAAGATATAATAAGCAGACGGGATGGCTATTCATTTTATAGAGGAAAATAACATAAATTGAATCAATACAATGAATTTATCAATGCAATGATTTCCTAAGGCGTGGTATGCAATTATTTAAACATCATGTCAAAGAATAAGAGATGGTTTCATTTGACAAATATCTTGTTGGAAGCTCCACACTAATTACTTACGTATTTTTATTATTATTATATACACGGCAATCAATCGCAAAAGACCATTGTCAAATCTTAATTTTTAAGTGAAAATTTCCAAATTCTGCTCTTGCATTTGCTATAGCAACTGCATACTATTTACTGTATAGTGTACAGATATATTTTGTGAATTAGGGCCCTCTGGGAATCCAAACATGCAGTAAATTTACTATAGTAGTGTCATAAAATAAATTCAAAATATAAAATTATAAATATCAACACGTTAGTTTTTCATAAATTTGGAACCTAAATTTAAATTTCAGTAAATGCAACTCCCTTTCGATTTCTCTTAAAAAAAGCCCCTATTATTTTTCAATATTCAATTAATTCCGAGCCTCTTCAACGTGTATCGGCTGTGAAGAATTTAAGCGTCATTACTGACACCAAACTTAACTTCTCGGAACACATTCATTTAATCAAGAGCAAAGCTATGTCACTTTTAGGTCTCCTCCACTGATACACAGAAATAGCCGATCCCACAGCTTTAAAATCATATTTCTCGGCATTTATCCTTCCAGTCACCGGATATTGCTCTCCCATATGGTCCATCGCAGCCCCCTCTAACCTCACCTCTCTTGACAGTATAACAAGCTTCTTCGCCAGAATGATAAGACACAGAGTTCCCCACTTGCGTGACATGTCCACCAGTTCACTCTTATCTTCCCTATTAACGACTGATCTCTCCCAACAAAGGATTAAAACAGACTTAAAACTTATTCACAATATTCTAAATTCACACATTGATTGTCCTGATTTGCTTTCATCCATTAATTTCAGAGTGCCTTGCCGACCCACTCGTACACATTCCTTACTCCAGACGCCTATCCCTAGACTATCCCTCGTTAAGCGCTCATTCCAACACCGCCTTTGCTCCTTGCTCGATTCATTACGAAACAATATTGACCCGTTTTTTCTACCCTAAAACTCATTTATCAAACTTGTCATGTCCCATTCCTCGGCTAATAAATAAACCTCCCTCTCCACCTCCCTTTCCTCGTGCCTTCTATTTTGTTCTTTACTATCTTATGCCACTGCTCTCTGTTCAAATTTTTTATGTTAAAATTTTACGTTTGTTACTGCGTCACTATAAATTGGCAGAAATGCTGTATGTGAGCAACTCCTTAAATAAATAAATATTCTCAACGTGACAAAATAAAAAACACGCAGTCACCCTTTCCTATCCTTTCCCTTTTCAACCATTAGGCTGAACTATCTCCAAGAGCCAGCGATATGGTGAACATAATGGCCGGAGGAAGTTCTTCCTTCAAAGGATCAGCTGAATATCTGTGTGGTTCCGAGAGAAGAAATGCCTTCGATCGGGAAGGGTGAACCGACCTCAAAGTGCTCCAATGGGAAGAAGGGTTAGAAGGGAGGAGAAAGAAGAAGAAAAATGATAACGAGATGGGAGTTTGCGCAGGGACCTTTGCTCTTTTTTCACCTCAACGCCACCTTCCACCCTACTACATTCTTCCCCCATCATATCGGTCCACTATCTCAAGCGCTTCTCTTAGTCCTAAATTTCGCAGGCACAGTGGAAGTGATTGATTCTAACGGATACGCAAGAAGATTGTTTGAAGCACTATAGCACCCCATTATCAGAGAGCTGTGATAAAAATTACGATTTAGAAATGCCATTCACTTTTACTGAAGAAAGATTCGGCGATTTCTCGGTGAATAGACTTCTTGAAGCGTTCTTGCCACTGGGTCAGGTAACGCATTACTGCCGAAGTTTCGATGTCCGACTTGGCATCGTCCTCAGGGCTTTGAGTATCGAGTGATATTTTTCCTTCTTATAAAAATAAAAGAAAAAAAATGCATGACCACTCGAAGGAAACTATTTCTCTAGTTACTCTTTCCTCCTTTTATGACTACTCATATCCACCCCATGCTGCCGTTTCCGAAGAAACATTTGGGATTGCTTTTATACCACGAATTATTTTTCCCTTGAATCTCCCAATCCATTTTTCCCGTCCAGACCTTTGTGAGCGATTCGAATGTGACACTCTGCCCATATTCCGAGGGAAGTGAGTGTAGAGGGTCGCATGCTTTAAAGAAGGAGGACCTGATCCGTTGCGAAACCCGAGGAAACTTCACTGCAATTGTTCGCCGAGAAAAAAACCAAATACGAGTATTATATCAATACTTTCCGCTCTTCATTCACTATCGCCGATTGGAGTTGCATAAAAAGATAAACAGCACAGAATGGGCTAGACTGATAAATCATAATTACCTCAAGACCAGATTTTAATTAAAGATTATTTACGATATACTAGTAGAACAAGAAGTTTATGAACTATAAGCTAATATTTAAACTTGAGGATAAGTATAATTCACCAAACTCAGCAAGGATATTCGAAGGATTAATAGATAAATTAAATAATCAATAATCATAATGGATAAGCTATTCAAAAATATTATTTTGCAACGACTGGTAAGTATATTTACTACTTACAAGTCTTCGATATATCGTTTTAACTCACTCCTTTGATGCCAGTCAGACGAGAAAAATCCTTAAATGTAAATGGTAGCAAAAGCAACTCCGATGAATAAGGTTGAAGTGATAAATTAACTAAACCTTTCAAACCAAAGAGTAAAACTCTTCACTTGGCCTGATTTCACCCATCTCTGATTTATATTTATGACTTGGCGCTGAACATCCTAATATTAATCATCGCATTCAATTTTTCTCATCGCTTGAATTTCATATGCCTACGACTTTCGCTACGCTAGCTCTACTACTCATAAGCTAATACTTTTCAGAAAAAAATTACATCAGGTGTAATTTATTCATATTTAAGTTCTTATTTTTCCACATCAAGTGTGTTTCGCATAAACTGAATAATATTCGCAATACTTTCATTGAAGACAATTTTTTTAAATATTCTACGCCAAAGGCTTTCAAAGTAGAGAATAGTTCTCTGAAATTCAGTTTCGCGAAATTTTTTTCGCTCAACTAAATTTCGAGAGCGATCGTATTTGATCAGCATGATTAAATGCCGGAAATGATTTTTGGATAATGGAAACAGGTTTACTGTCTAGTTACAATGACATCGAAAATATGAAGCTATTCCATGAATATCATTGTTTTCTATAGGCAATTGATTTCAAGGATTTTTTTCTACGAGAAATCCAAATTACAGCTATTCGAAACAATATCAGAGATTCAACAAGAGTCAACTCTTCTTATGAAAACTAAGAAGCGTCATTCAAGCGTCCATAAAGCATTGAAACAGAAGGAGATGTTATTTCAAATGCTTTTCTCCAATCCTTTGAAGGTGACTGATATGCAGATGGGTGATTTAAAGTAGTAAAACAGAGCTTTTCTCAGAGCGAACTTCGGGATGGGTTTTGTCGAACAAGATGTTAACGTCACAAGTCCACACTGTGCAACATCTTGTTCGGTAAAACCCGTCCTTTTTAATATAAGACATGGTCTCAGGGGTTACTTTGTGGAACTGCTTCATCATAAAATAAATAAAATAAATTATTTGGGTCTATTCCACACATCATTTTAAATAGCATGACCCGGTTTTCAGCATCTTATGCTATCATCAGATGTCACAAAGGAAGGTCTCACCTGATGATAGTATAAGATGTTGAAACCCGGGACGTGCTATTTAAAATAAAGTGTGGAATAGAATCAAGTAATTTATTTTATTTATATTACCTTGTACAGTGGTTTATATTCATGTGAGCCAAAAGCGTCTAGGCCCATTTGGGATAAATCCTCTTTAGCTGCTTCCCGATAGTATCTCTAGACCTTGAGCCAAGGGCAAATGGACGCCCCTGAACCCGCCATTGAACCAGGGAGGGTAAAGCTAGCGTGCCCGAGAGATGCATTGTACAGAAGCCTCCTGGCGTAACCCCTTCGGATGCGTTTCAATGCCTTCACAGTGCGTGCAACAATGGGAGTGATACTGCACGCCCTGAGTCCCTATTGACACCACTAGAGTGATCATGAATGCCTCCAAAACACACATCAGGTGAATGGCAGACTCTCTCCACTAGATATTAAGTAGTATCCTCGATTTCAAGGAGAATTTGAACGCATGGTGAAGAGTGACCCTCTGATATGACTACCGGCAAAGGGTAAGAAATCATTCAAAATAGCAAAAACTTCATCCGTCCTCCTTTCCCTTGATTATTGAGAAAACTCCTGGAAATTTTTCTATATTTAAATACTAAGTTTACTTTCACAGTTTTTGCGATGAAAGCACGCACTATACTGTATATGGTGGTTGCATGGCATGGCAACGATGCGGGCTTAAAAATTTTGAATCGATCTTTGAAATGCGCCGTTCGCATGTAACCAGCGGAATTCAATTTAAATTTTAGCATATATTTTATAATAATCAGAAGTTAACACCATGAAGTACTGTTATTATACTTTCTTCGTGGTTATTATAAAATAAGGAATATTTTACCAGTTGTGTGAAAATCGCAGGCATTAAATCATCTGCTTTTTTATTATTTCCTGAAATACGAGTGTCTTGAAGTGCTGAGCGCCGCTAACATCGTATTCTATGCATTCTGAACATTGTACTCAGCTATTTTCCATCTCTCAGTTGAATCAAAAGCGTGGTTGATGACGGAATATTCTAGTTTTTGGGTTATTTCTACAATGAATGACATTTAGAAAAGTGAGTACCATTCAATGATACTATTTCACTTAATTTCAATAACATGATCTTATATAACAGCAATACTATATGCATGAGTAGAATGCACGCAATCTTTTCTTTTGACATAAAATCTTTTTCTTGTATTTGCTGCATTAATTTTACATATCATAGTTGATACAAGGGATCAATATCACTAAAATAACAATTTTTTGAGTGGATTAATATTTTCAGTTCTATTTCTGTTTAAGAATGCGGCAAACGTGAATTTTCTGCAAAAATACACCATCAGGTCTGAAGAGGCTAAAAGCCTATAGGGCTATTTAAACGTTAGATTATCACGTATGAATTAAAGTCTGTTTGCAATAATGATTTTTGTGGACCAGAACGGTAAATTTACGTATGTGTGAACCAAATTTGAACCGATTTTCATTTTCTGTCCGTGCATTTGCACAATTTGGATTGTTATTCCGTGAATTTTCGCGCTCATTCACGCGTTCATGCATTTAGACATCAACTCGTGCGGGTTAATGCACCG
This sequence comes from Ischnura elegans, assembly GCF_921293095.1. Taxonomy (NCBI): domain Eukaryota; kingdom Metazoa; phylum Arthropoda; class Insecta; order Odonata; family Coenagrionidae; genus Ischnura; species Ischnura elegans. The sequence continues at coordinate 51,012,504 of NC_060254.1, read as the reverse complement.
TGTAGACAGGCCTTAACTCTTAGAGTGCCGTGGAACGCTATCGCTTCCCTCCTAACTCTCGTGAAAAGTTCCAGGCGCGCAATCGCGCTCCTCCTGCAATGTCATCCTTTAAATTATAAAAATCAAGTCATTTTACCAAAAATTCGTCAAGAAGAAATGAATGAAGAAAAAGCGAAGAAAATATTTCAACATTTTCATGAATTTTCGTCAAATTCGTCAAATAATACATTGAAAAGGTAAGACCACATATAATAAAGATTACCTAAAGTTTTTGAATTCATATCTTTAGTTCTTTTTAAACCTAATTTTTTTCCTAAACTACTGCAAAACCACCCAAAATGCCTCGGCACTTTTAGCATAGTACCTGGAAATTCGGTTGAGGCTGAAAGAGGTTAAGAGGGTTTGCAGATTTTAGAATTTCAAGATACATTGCCTCGGAATACCTATTTTTTGGCCATCAATCTATGAAGAAAAATCGGAAGAACATATTTCTACATTTTCATGACAATTATGTGTCCTTGGTTTTCAGTCGTGTATCCTGTTTTTTTTCCACCGCACTGCACTAACTCCCCATCCGCTTCCCTCGCTTCGTAACACTCAACTCCCGCCCCAAAGCCACCACATGAAAAACGTCCTCTGCTAAATTAACTTACCAACGCATTCTGTTCGTTTCGAGTGGGTACGAAAAAGAATCTGAAACTTTCCGCAGTCGAGTCTCATTCGACCATTTTCCTATCTTGTTCCATAAAAAAACGACATGGGCTTTTTTGCTGGGCAAGGATTTTTTTGGAGAGGAGAGGCAGTAACAGGCTCACAGCTGTAAATTTGAAGGCGCCCTTCACACCATGGGGAAAATTTGGGGTGTGAGAGGAAATATGGATCTAAGCGAACTTAGCAGAGGAAGGCAAACCGCGAGAGAAAATTATTCAAGGGAGGCACAGAAGAATACGGAGAGAACTTTATTTAAAGGTCAAAGAAGAAATAATACAATAGAATGATCAGATCATTAGCCCTGATGAGGCATCCAGAATTGGTGACTTAACGTTCGCCTTTAAACACTTGACGCAGGATTTAATCCAAAAGGAACATGGCAAGACAAAATAATTACCTTTTTTAACATTGTGCCCCCAAAAATATACTGACTGCTAATTAATTTAGTTTTGAGCGTTTATTTTAAAATTATTAAGCTTGAAACATTTAGAACATTTAAAGTATGTAACAGTTAAATCTTTAAATTGCGAACGCTTGTGTTTGGTTATTAAGCAGTTGCCGAAAGCAATGATGTCGAGAATTCTGCATCCCTGGATAGCAATGATCGAAATCAGATGTCTTGCTAATAATTCTCCAATCACTCAACAGATCCCGCCACCACCAGTTTCAATATCATCACTACCAATATAAGCATTTCCTAACTACTTTTCATCCCTTTATGCCCACCCATTCTGCTATAAATCTCCCAACATTTATATACTTTAGTTCTCTGCGCCTCTAACTTCCCTGATTACCCTTCATCTTCGCCTCCAAAACAACCCTTACATATCCTCATTTTGCCTAATATATATTCTATCACCTCACTTAATATATATGTACACTCATACACTTAACTACATCAATCCAAAAAATTCTGCGCCCTTGTCACTTCAACCTTCCTGTATGGTAATCCTCTAGGACAAAAGAGCAATGGAATGGAGGAGTTTCAGGCGTAAGATGACTAGGAAGAAGAAGTGGGAATTTTGGTTCATATTGTGGATTCGATTCATGAGATTTGATTCGTGGCAATGGTTCCGTTCTTCAAATCATTTAAAATGAACCAATTCATTCTCGAATCCATGTGAATCCGAATCGTTCTGTTGAACGATTTGACTTTGGTGGTTTCAAATCTTCCACTTATTTTTATTCATTTTGAACGATTGGGGTGAAAACTTAGATTCGATTCATTCGCATCATGCAATTGAATCGTTTATTTTGAAATATTCATTCAGGAACGGCACAGCTCTGATCATAAGCAAGGACAAAAGAAAAGAAATGGAAGCGTTTATTTGTTTGAGGCGTACGTTTATTGAGAAGGAGGTGAAGCCGTAGGACGCTATTTTACATAAAGAATGAGGGGAACGGATAAAACTATAGTGGAATAGAAGTGAAAGAGCTGTGTGAAGTAAACTACGTTGGATAAAAAGCGGAAATATATCCTGGTAGTTATGTAGGAATGAAATCCTTTCCAAGGCAAAAGGTAGGGTTTTGAGGAAGATTATTAGCTCAGACAACATTGGCTATTCTGCGTGCCATTTCTTTCAAAGCCAAATGCTCTAATAGAAAAAAATAACTTTATATCATTATGTCTTTAAAATAATCCTCCTAGCGAGAGATTGCAGTTTTTAGGTCATAAACTTCTGCGAATGTTACAATTGTTACATCTATTGAACCCTAACCATTCATATTAACATATTGAATTCAACCAACCCTGTCTTGGTTTACAGATTACATGGAAGAATAAGAAGGAGAAGCAAAACGATGAGCTTCCGAGATGAAGAAATGATGCCTAATTTGTATTTATGTCAGATGCAATGGAATCAAAAAATTATTTAAGGTTTAATGCAGGAATGTGACTAGACAGCTGAGTCGAATACAAGATTATTGTGTCAGGAGAATGTAAGGAATGCGATCCCGAAACATAAAAAATACCAGGAATTAAGCAATAAATTGCTAATGACAATATGCGTCTTCTGACAGACAACTATTTTGTTCTTTCAAATAAATATAACACTACCAGTAATAACGTTAAAAATTTATATGAATAATTCTAGGTCCATAAAACATTTCTCGACCGACGGGTGAAATTCTGGTCATTAAACCCTTCACTTCGTAATACACACAACTCTTTCTACTTGTCGTACGTGTAAGACTCTTGGTTTACTCGCATCTATAAATCATTAGCTTCCGCAATTAAGATTTACTTACACTTATGAACTCTGGGGTGAATAGCTGGAGGTATGAAGGAACCCTATGATAGTGATAAGTAGCGAGGAACACAGGAATAAAGATGAGATGTTTTTATTTTCGATGAATATGGCTTTTGCTATGAAACTAGAAGCATGAAGAATCTCCCACCCCGCTCAAATGATATATAATTTTTTATTCAATCTGATAATAAAAGAGCCTGAGAGATGTCAGAGTAAGCCAAATCCGCGAGGAAAGACAAATCGATTTTCGAGAAGGAAATGATTTGGAGAATGATATGGTGGAGAAATAAGATATAAGATGAGCCCAGGGGGGAGGATAAATAAAGGAAAGGGAGGATAAAAAGGGAAAATAAGGAAAGAAAGTGCTTGCAGTGGAAGCAGCACTCGAGGCCGCCAAAAATTGAGGAACGAATCGTCGTAAATCATACCATGGATCTTATTAACCTTTTTCGCTCGCATTCCTGCACTTCCAAGGAGAATAAATGCAATCAAATTCCCGGGAGCTTTAATATAGCGTCAGAAATGCATTCTTAATTCTATTTGCAGTGTAAAAATTTAGTTGAACACGTTGACCATGACCTGGGGAAAAATATTATCTGGGTCACAGATGGATCAGCACGAAAAAATTGAGAATAGACAACCAGAGGCGTAGAAGGCATTGTAAGGGAATTTTAGGAGGAAGCAGATATCAGAAAAAAAAACACCTAAATACAGCCTTGAAACGAAAAAATCATTCAGACTTAGAGACTGTTATGCTTTCCGACGAGGAATCTTACCTCCTTAAACTATTTAGCCTTATCAAACAACTGCTGACTTTCATGACACAAAACTCCGACTCTACTCCTTATCACTCCTCTACGGATATGTACCTGTATAATAGGCATGTGTAGTAGAAAATGTATAAAAATTTATCTCACCGCAAATATAATGCTTACTATATTTTATATACCTACTATAATATCCTATCCTGGCACCCCTCCAGCTAATCATATATTTCAAAATTTGTTGAATAATTTTCACTCTCTGGTGAATCTTTTTCAGTTAGACCTATCTGTTCTTTTAGACCTAGTCATGCAACCGCATTTGCACCATGTAACAATCTTCAATGAAAAAAGTTATATGACAAGTTATTTAACATTTTCAAACGTTCAAACGAGACTGAAACAAAGTTATACAACATTGTTTCATAACTTCTTTTAATCTTTACTAACCCTGGATGGGAAACATGCAGCATTGTTATTTATCGCATTTTTGATGTTATGTAACTTTTCATAATGCCATTCCTCAACATTTTAAAATGATATATTTGTATAACATTGTTTTTCAACTTCTTGATTTGAAAAGCTGCATTTAATTGCAATAAGTCATATAAAATTTTAATATAAGAGTGTTTTGTCACATAGTGTGAATGTGGCTTAATGCGGTTTTACACGGAATCTTGAGAACAAAATTAGAAGTTGTTTCAACCTTGAACATATTATCATACGATTAGTGAAAGTTATGTGTAAAAACTCTAGCTTCTGTCACTAAAAAACAATTTCTATGAATACATGGGTCAAATTTGTCCTCTCTGCATAGCGTCTGATAAAGGTGTTACAGATCGGGATGCGCATCGCCCCAATTATATTTGAATACAATAAAATTCTTAATTCCTTTTTTTTTTATTATTACTTTTCTTGAGAATTATTTTTTCACTAATGAAAAGAAGCCTGTTCGCATCCGCCTGTGAACGTAAAAAACTTCTAAAATGCATGGCATTGAACAATAAAGGATGGTAATAGAATTTGAGCGCAGAGGCTTGCCCAATTCCACCTACCCTTAAAAGACGCTCTCCCACATATCTTCGCGTTAATTGAGTTCTTCATTCTTCTGATGTTTTAATATCTCATTCCGTCGGCATTGTTCGTATTTCCGGAAAGTTTTCCTCCTCAATAAAATAAAATCATATCAAAATATTCGTCTGGAATGTAATCAATTAATTTATTTTTGCGTTCCATTTTTCCTATACATTTTTTAATTCAATGGCCCATTTATCAAGGAATGTTTTGTCACGACATTAAGATGTGACCTTCAGCTTATCTAGAATTTTGACTTGATTCTCAGACTGGGGGTTTAGAAAATTTATTCGAAAACTTTTTATTAAATTTTATCGACTGCTATGCCATTAAATTCATTTACTATCGTAGCCCTTTCTGGCCCATGAGATGTTTTATAATTATACAACAATTATAGAAAATCAATTGACTGAGTTACTCAAAAAACAAGACGACAAGGCTGAGTTTGTGCAAATACAAAAATTTGAAAAAAAACATAGGAAAAAATAAGATATAAAGCTATGCAAACTTATGCATGCACTTGAATCCCGAATGCGGATACCCAGGAATCAATCCGCACAAAATTTCCAAGCGTATGAAATATGTACATTGGAAATAATACCACTGGTTATTCAAAGAATGTTCAAGTCTAACGGTAAAACTCAACACTAAAAGAAATTTATTACAAGAATAAAAAATACATTCTCCATTTGATCACATCAGCAATCCATCACATTAGCATGGCTAGTTAAACTGGGAATTGCTACGAACTATCATGAAGCAACTAAAACAATTTTGCCTTAAATGTATGTAATGATGATAAGTTTCTTAGTTAGGCATTCACTTGAATTATCTGATAATACTCCGGCTCGTCAATTGAAACTCCTTGCTCTAGTCTAGTTTTGAACCAGTCGAAGAAAGATTGCAAAGTTTTGGAAGCAATAAAGATTTCAGATAAATTCAACATCAGGAGTGGCAATGGGTCAGGAGTCATAGAGTACACAAGGAAGGACTCGCTCCATCTATGCCCAATTGCGCGCCGGCACATGTGATTTGATATCAGTCGGCCCCAACTGAAGGCACCGCGCCGCGACTCGCTCACTGAAGCATTTCTCATTTTGCGCTTTCATCTTCTGTCTCAATGGGCTACAGACACCGCTTCACTCCCTATGCCATCTGACCTTCGGTTCACCTCCCAGGAAACACCGCTCTCATCACAGACTCTTCGCAGTCGAAACTTCCGAAACTTGCTTTCTTATCCATTTCAACGAAGGAACTGCCTTTCTTAACTCCGTTCCCCGTAATGATCTGGCTAATGGAGACGGCATGTCCATCCATTGCTGCATTGATTTCCTGTCTACATTTGCACCTACCTTCTTCATGAGAATTCCCCACGCTGAGGAAGCAATAGCTAACACTAGATGTTTTTTGCTCTGTCTTTTCAAGCAAAGACGCGTGATTCCCCCTCGACCGGTATCTTTTCGTGTCAGATTGTGTTCAATTTTCCATTCCAATTTCTGTTCCATTCCACCCGAAATGCTTTCGTGTATTTCGTAAACAGTCATTATCTGCTATTATTCAATTTGGAGAGATAAAAATGTTAATTAAAAAATGGAAATACGTTAGCTTCTGTAAAAATATTCGCTTTGGTTCATTTCTCTCAAACCGTAATGCATATCTATTTTATATTGGACTTAGGTTAAAGAATGCATAGTCTTATTGGAAACGTAATATCTAGGAATTTTAATTATCAAATATGACGATCTCTATCAAATGAGTGGCATAAAAAGCCGTAGGATTATATCTGAAAGTAAAAACGGCATATTCCTACAAGACGGCAATATATGGTAACGCGGATTGCATAACCTCCTATAGATACCGGATTCGGCCAGCGCACAGTGGGTGGAAATCGGAAAAAGCCGGACAAAATTACAAAATGGCTTTTTATGAGTTATAAACTTGAAACTTCGCAGGTATACTCAAAAATGATTGAAATTTATTGATATGTACTTCATTTGACATAGGTCCTACCCGTTACTGAGATACAGAGGCTCAAACGTGAGCAAATTTCCATAAAAACGCCCGTCTTCAATTTTCTCTGAAAATCTTCCAAAGTAAGTGAATGGTGAAGTCATGGGTGGATTCTTGCCGAATAAAAAACCACATAATCTGTTAGCATGGTGTTTTTTCTTTAATTTTCCGTAATCTTAAAGAATACAGCCCATAAATTCTTACCGTGCAGTAACAAAATGGCGGATACTGTTTTTCGACAAAGTTTTACATTTAGGTAGAGTTTCAAATAGGTTTCCGGCAAGGTCGCGCAGAGTAACTTATATGAGAGCATTGTTTAAAGATTTCTTGAGGTATTTATGCAGTTTTCTTTGAAATAAATTTGCGTCGCCGGAAATTACATTGATTTTTCGATCGCGCGGCAGGGTTCTTCTCCGCGCGTCGGGAGTTGGATTAGCCGCGCCGCGGTAAGTTTATTGAAGCTGTATGGGTTTTAACGCTCAAAATTCACCGTTTTTATGTTTTGCTTCAAGACACCGATTCTCAAATGGTCTATGGTGAAGACAGTGGAGGTTTTTCATGCGATGTACTTGCACGTTTCACCGAAGTTCATTTCGTTATCTTTGGATACGATCGAAGACCATGCTTCTATTAAAAAGCGTTCAAACCTCGACAAAGTGAGTTGTTTTCCTGGGACTCATACAAAAAGACCTACTAGAAAGATACCAGCTGAGGCCCTTATACCTTCTTCAATCACCGATCCCTGACCCTCAGGATTCTAATTTCGAAAACGGTCGTTTTATGACACCCTGGAGCGGAGCCCTTGGCCGTCTTAACGGAGGTATTTCCATGGGAACGAAAAAATGAACGATTTTTGTGTCGCTTCAAAAATTGGCTCGCTGAATCCATAACATTTCCGGAATATGCTTTGCATTACTTTCTCAATACTTCTACGGGAGTTGGTATTTTTGTAAAAATCTATCTATTTTTTACCAATTCCAATATTATTTTGTAGATATCAAGTCATGTAATAATGTGAGGTGGCATTTTCTATGGAATGGCGGATGGAGCCTATGTAAAATTTAGAAATAATAAATTTGTCGAACCTATGGTTATCCAATGCCCTAATGCGTACACGGGGAGGAACGTATGGTAAACGTGTAAAGACATGGTAATCTATATATCAAAGTAGAACTGAGGGTATGATGCACATTTTAAAAAAGCTAGAAGTTCCCATGGAAATACCTCCGTTAAGACGGCCAAGGGCGCGCCGTTGGGAGAAATGACATCACCAACAATCAGTGCTAACTTCGCGTTTGCAGACGGATTTCACTGTATTAAATGAATTTTAACGATAAAATCAATGGTTTATGAGAAGTTTGGTTGGGAAAAATGGATTCTTGCTGAAAATTGCTCTAAGAATCATGTAATATATCGATGAAAGTAATTTTATTCAACTTCCTCATTCCATGGGTATGCCGCTGAACGGCCCTAGCAACACTGCCATACCTCATTCTCCATGTAGGTAACTTAAAACGATAGCGCTTGTCGTGGCATCCATTCCCCTCCTAAGATTTATTTTAAAAATGTGTGTTGCAGTCGTTAATAAGTTGAGGACCGTAGAAAGGAAGGTCTTCTTCATTAGAGTTCTGTGATTAGTGTTTATTTTTATTTTCTCTGAAGAACCTGGAGTCATTCATAACTTTCATCTGTCACGTTAACTATCAAATTAAAAAATTATGTTTTATGTTAGTCAAATTAACTTATCAAGCTAAGGACGGGATGTTACTTCGAAATTGATACTCTGTTTTTTATAATAGAATCCCTATCCGTGAATTATTGTTTAGTAAATGTAAATATTTGAAGTACAATAATTTTCCAAGAGTTTGTGGCATATATTACATCAATTTTATCACAACTCAATTATTGTAAGTTAATATGTGCATTTGGTTTTTGATTTGGCTGTCTGTGTTTTTGATGTTCCGTAATTGAACGCACTGCCAAGCTGCCGAGGTAGTGAAAACCTTATTATGTCTCAAAAATGACACCACGCGAGAAAATTAATTAAATTCTCAGATAATTGCCCGGAGTAAATTTGCACGTCGAGCTCAATAAACGGAGACCGAAAGGGCTTGTTCTCGTTAGTGAGACTTAGTGTTTCAGGGAGGTGCAAAATTCCGGAGCACCTTTTCACACGTTTTCTGAAACTCATTAATTTCGAAGCCTCCCAGATCCCAAACCCACCCAACTTATTCTTTGCTCATTGCCTGAGTTGAGGGAGGAGATTATTATGTAGCACGCGTGACACAAGACTGTGGATTTGCGTCAATGGGCTCTCGGGTCAGATGGTCATGCAAAAGGGTTCGTGGTCACGCACTCTTCTGCTTACCTTCTCCTTGAGCCCTGCTGAGCCCCCTTTTTCCTTCACCCTTTAAATTCTATGTAAAAACCTGTTGTTTCCCTTCAGAGGAAGGCGGAGTCCTTATCCCGGGGTCCATCATTCAGATTTTCAGCATCTCTGAGGAGGTAAAGTTTGGCCTGCCCACTGCCGCAATTCAGTTTCATATTTGCGAATTAGATGAGCGTTTAGCAATGGATTGCTATCGGATGGCTGACGGTGTTTTTTAAATGTCACAATTAACCGCACTGCCGAGATAGGTAGAACCTTACTATGTCACAAAAAATGACACCTCTCCAGATTCAGATCTATCTTTTAGAATTTAATATTATTTTCGAATCGGGTGTAACTACCTATGAACAATAAATGATAAAATTATTATTTTTATCATTTTGATTGGCCCACGCTCTGCATAAAAAAATTAAGTACTTCATGCTGATCTAAAAATCTGAAATTTATCTCCCACGAAGCACATGTTTCACAAATGCTTCAAATTCTCGAGAATTTAGGATTTGCGTAATTTTATTCATTTGAATACTATGTACAAAAATTTACTTTGACGATATTCTCAATGGAGTCCTCATCGCACTAATCCTGAGAGTTCAAGCATTGCATAATAGGCATATGCAGTTGAAAATGTATAAAAATTCATCTAACCGCAAATATAATGCCTTTTCTTATCCTGGTACCCCTCCCACAAACAAACCATATATTTCAAACTTCGTTGAATAATTTTCACTCTCCAGTGAATCCTTTTCTGTTAATATTTCCCTTTTGGGAAATGTTGGGAAAAAAAAGAGAATTCCTTCAGGTGACTCAATTTTTACCCTATGTAATTCAATATGTCTCCTTTTTCTCCATTTTTCTCTCTTTTCCACATCTTCTTCTCTCCCGATATACCTTAAGCATGAACGCCTTCCGCCTTACTCATGCTAGGCCGCGTTAATTCTTTTTTTTATTTCTCGGTTAACTTTTTTTCGCCCATTTATTTTCCATCGAATTTTGACTCGAACTGTAAATCTGATTTTTTCAGCATAAAAAAAATTTTCGACTCAAAATTTAGATTATTTTTATATTATTTCAATACATTACTAGATATATACTTTAGTTCATAAGTAGGTTTAAGATTAATGGAAATGCGTGGAGGTGATCCATTTTCTCTTGGCTATACGCACCTGAATATATTACGATGGAATTGTAATTGATTCCATTGTTTTCAAGAGAGTTACATATAATTATTGCTTAGGTACTGCATATTTAACCAATATGCGTCTGGAGAATTGAAAAAGAATATGCTATGTTGCATTGACATAAAGAGACGCCTATTTGGTTACAAATGCATTTACTCAACTTACGTGGTTGACTGGTGGTTAAGGCGGTCACCGGAGGAAGAGAGACTGAGTCTGACGAGGACGGTGTCTCTCGGGGTGGGAGAGTGACCAACTTTCTACTCGTACTCCCAGCTTATTTCATTCCGGGAGTCAGTGATGAGAGCGGTGTTTCTTGGGAGGTGAACCGAAGGTCAGATGGCATAGGGAGTGAAGCGGTGTCTGTAGCCCATTGAGAGAGAAGATGGAGGCGCAAAATGAGAAATGCTTCAGTGAGCGAGTCGCGGCTCGGTGCCTTCAGTTGGAGCCGACTGAAATCAAATCACATGTGCCGGCGAGCAAGTGGGCATAAATGGAGCGAGTCCTTCCTTGTGAACTCTATGACTCCTGATCCATTGCCACTCCTGGTGTTGAATTTCTCTGAAATCTTTATTGCATCCAAAACTTTGCAATCTTTCTTCGACTGGTTCAAAACTAGACTAGAGCAAGGAGTTTCTAATGACGAGCCGGGGTATAATCAGAAAATTAAAGTGAATGCCTAACTAAGAAACTTATCATCATTACATGCATTTAAGGCAAATGTGTATTAATTGCTTCATGATAATTCGTAGCAATTCCCAGTTTAACTAGCCATGCTGATGTGATGGATTGCTGATGTGATAAAGGGGAGAATATATTTTGTATTCTTGTAATAAATTTCTTTTAGTGTTGCGTTTTAACGTTAGACTTGAACATTCTTTGAATAACCAGTGGTATTATATCCAATGTACATATTTCATACGCTTGGAAATTTTGTCCGGATTGATTCCTGGGTATCCGCATTCGGGATTCAAGTGCAAGCATAAGTTTGCATAGGTTTATGTCTTATTTTTTCCTTTGTTTTTTTTCAAATTTTTGTATTTGCACTAACTAAGCCTTGTCATCGTGTTTTTTGTGTACCTCTGTCAATTGATTTTCTATAATTGCTGTGTAGTTATTAAATATCTCATGGGCCAGAAAGGGCTACGATAGTAAATGAATTTAATTGCATAGCAGTCGGTAAAATTTAATAGAAATTTTCGAATAAATTTTCTAAACCCCCAGTCTGAGAATCAAGTGAAATTTCGAGATACGCTGAAGGTCACATCTTAATGTCGTGACAAAACATTCCTTGATAAATGGACCATTAAAAAAAAATGTATAGGAAAAAATGGAACGCAGAAATAAATTAATTGATACATTCCAGACGAATATTTTGATATGATTGTATTTTATTTAGGAGGAAAACTTTCCGGAAATAGGAACAATGCCCACGGAATGATATATTAAAACATCAGAAGAATGAAGAACTTAATTAACGCGAAGATATGTGGGAGAGCGTCTTTTAAGGGTAGGTGGAATCGGGAAAGCGTCTGCGCTTAAATTCTATTACCATCTCTTTTTGTTCAATGCCCTGCATTTTATAAATTATTTACGTTCACAGGCGGATGTGAACAGGCTTCTTTTCATTAATGAATAAATAATTCTCAAGAAAAGCAATAATTAATTAAAAAGGGAATAAGAATTTTAGTGGATTAAAATAGAATTGGGGCGATGCGCATCCCGATCTGTTACGCTATGCAGAGAGGACAAATTTGACCCATTTATTCATAGAAATTGTTTTTTAGTGACAGAAGCTAGAGTTTTTACACATAACTTTCCCTAATCGTATGATAATATGAGCAATGTTGAAACAACTTCTAATTTTGTTCTCAAGATTCCGTGTAAAACCGCATTAAACCACATTCACACTATGTGACAAAACACTCTTATATTAAAATTTTATATAACTTATTGCAATTAAATGCAGCTTTTCAAAATCAAGAAGTTGAAAAACAATGTTATACAGGTATATATTATTTAAAAATGTTTAGGAATGGCACTATGAAAAGTTACATAACATCAAAAATGCGATAAATAGCAATGCTGCATGTTTCCCATCCAGGGTCAGTAAAGATTAAAAGAAGTTATGAAACAATGTTGTATAACTTTGTTTCAGTCTCGTTGGAACGTTTGAAAATGTTAAATAACTTGTCATATGACTTTTTTCATTGAAGATTGTTAAGTACATGGTGCAAATGCGGTTACATGATAAGCTCTGCGTATTCTAGTGGTCAACAAATAATGTGAGAGGTAAATTAACAAATGGAAGAGTCAGATGTGAGGATCGGCCTAATAAAATGGAATTATAGTGTAGATACAATATAGTGTGTCTTATACAAAGTGATTCAGAGAGCAGTTAACTCTCTAGAAACTCGATAAAGCTGCGTTGCGGTAACGTATATCTACTGCCTGAGACCACAACGAGGCATGGAAAGACCCGGAAAATGTAAGAAAGAGACGAAAGGATTCCTTGCATCTCTCCGCCCAGTACAAATTAGGTTACACTTGCCGAGTTAAATTTTAATCAACTTAAGAGTTTTCGCGGGGTCGTTAGAGAGTTTGTATACGGTTTGCTCGTAAAAGGAAACATCTGGCTCTCCCCCTTCCTCTTGTGAAGTATCTACGTTGTTTACAACTTGCAAGCACCAACTCGCTTGCAACAAGGTCCAACACTTCGTGGATAGCCCTAAAGGGAAATTCCTTTCCTCCCTTTATCCTCATACGGTGGCACATGTTTTATGAATGTTAATTTATGGGAGTTCCAGACTTCAAGATGAGCTAGAGCATAAATTGTTGCGCAAGAACTAACATAATTGACACTATTCCTTGAAACGCGTCACACTCTACTCATTTTGCTACCATGAAATAACCCTAAGTCGGACTCAACATTCCCTCTGGCCTCGGAATTTGTATTATAAGTGACTGCAACTCGTTAGGTACTAGATCTATTGATAGTAGGGCAACATTAGGGCAGACAATTATTAGCATGAAGGGGTCAACGATATTCTTCTGTTTGAAGAATTAGAAGGAAAAAGCTTACAATCTACAAAGTACTACGCCTTTCACAAACCAAATATCACCAAGGATACATTATTTTTTAATGATATGCAAATGAAAAAAGAAATAATTAAGGTATGAATAGGCCAGGCTCAACAGAATTTCAACTTTGTACGATTCTCCATTTTTAGTCAAATATTGTCAGCGAATAGAGTTTGCTTGCTGAGGTCTCAAATAAGACTTAAATAAGGCTTAAATTAACTGAATGTAAGAAGATGGGTCAAACGCTGAAAGCAGCCAGATATGAAAGAAATATATTTAGCTCGACGCTTTTGTTGTTAAAAACAGAAGACAGCAGCAAATTATAAGATGGAATATTGAATGATATCACTCGTGTTTTAAAAACAATATAGAAAATGCCAAAATTTAAAGTTTACCCATTAAGTACTACCTCCGCCTTATGATATTTTCCTATTTTGTTTGCCTTAAAGCAATTAAGGAATTGAGAAAAAGTTAGCCCTTATTCAAAAATCCCAATCAATGCGAAGATTAGCTTTTTTGAACATGCACATGCAAATTTCTGGTGTTCTACAATGTCCCGCCAAATGAGGTGCTATTCGGGTTAGTATGTATGTGATACCGGTGAATAGCTTCAAATGAAACGTTTTTCGGATTTCATGACCTGTGAAAACAAGACGATATCATCCGTAAGCCTTTAAGAAGACAGTGATCCTGGATTTTCAACCCAATCGATACGGATCCGAAACCTTTCAAACTCACCGGGTTAACTTCAGAGGAAGAAGGGTCTATAAGGCAATTTATTCCTTTTCAATCCGGCGCTCTCAAACGCGGACGGGATTAATGAAGTATAACAGGAGTTAGGGTGTCGCTATTATGTGTGCAGTTGAATCTCCAAGGTGTATGACAGGTTTGGAAGGTAATGGAAGGGAAAATCTCTCGCAGTCATATCGGTCACTAGCGAAACCGGGAGCAATTATTAAGATACACCAATAGGCCACTGGATGTGCTATTACCCGAATCGTATTTAAATCGGCTTGCAAAAGTCACCACTTGCGGCACTGACGGTATTGCGATCCAAATATCACGGGGAATGAAGTGATGATTAGGGCGGTTAAACGATATTTACGAAATCGATGATATTGTCCACAAAATGGATAAATTTTTGGGGCAATTCCTCGTGAGTGCAAATGCACTATCGCAAATACCGAAAAAGATAGCTCACCGCGTTACATTAGTTCTGTAAAAACCGATTAAAAATAGAAAAAAATGGCAACAAAATCGAATTCCTAATAGAGAAACCTTGAAGTAACCCTTAATGAGGATAGGTCCCAATAAAAGAGAAAATGAGCATTTATTATGCGGAAATCCGTCCTAGAGTCGAAAGTACGAGCTCACAAAAAGTATCACCCGAAAAAATCATTTATTCCCGCTCCAGTACTTGAGTTAACCAAATTGTTGACAGAAGAGGAACAAGAAAAGGAAGGTCAAGGGAGGCAGGAAAAGATGGAAGGAATATTCACAAACGGTGATTAAAATGTGTGTAACCTTTTACTTGCTTTACTGTAATTTTACCGATGCAAATATGGTTACACTTTTGAAATATTAAAGATACAATAAACTTCATTGCCCTTAACGCTTTTAATGTGAGTTTGAATAAAGTAATAAACCATTTCAATATTCTAAATATTATTAACACAATCTGATACATCTATTTATACATGGTGTAAATAAGCCATAGATTGCCTTAATTTGCCATATTTTAAACTATGAACTGAATCCAAATTTTCGGTGAACATTTCCCAGTCATTATTAAGTCAGTTCACGCAACCGATCCAACATTATTTTAAACATCACTCAAAATAATAAATATAATGCAATTCTGTTCCAAAACCTAATTAAAATTGCTGATTTAACATTATAAAAATTTACTTGGATACAGCTAAGTTTTGATGTTTAGTCTATTTTGTTCAAATAGGTGGTTCAGGAAACGTACCTATAGTGTGAAAAGAAAAAATATTTACTCATAGGTACATACATTTTGTGCAAGATATAAAGAACTTCAATTTTCAACGAATGTTTTCAAATACCCCAAGTCTTGTACGCAAAGCATGGAAATTTTAATTGGGTTCATTGGTGCTAATGTAAAACTAATGCCTCGCATCCAAACCTTCAAATGTATTTTTTTATTGACTGTGAGTGGCAGAGCGGAATATTTAACTTATGCATGAATCGACTATCGTAAATCCCTTGTTTTGAATCTGTCAATTCTGGTAATGTGATGCGAGTTCATTAGATATCTGTTCAAGTTGAATGGTCAATATCGTCGGAGTTCATGGCCGAAACTGAACCCCTGAGCCAAGTCGCTTTCTGATTTACGGACGAGAGATACACTAATGGAGAGTCCACGCGAATCAAAGAGAGAAATCCAAGAGAGACGTTTAGTTTTGGTACCCTAGTTAGCTGTAACTTTACCCGTTGGCTCGTGGATCATCTTATCGCATCATTCGGATGGAGAGTAACCGCCCCAAAACCAAATAGCTCAGTCACGCCCACTTATCGCCCCAAAACAGTGGAAAGTGATCCTCGCCTTCTAATCTGAATTTACAATAACGTAAAGCTTAGTGTGGACATATTCTCTCTCGATCACCCTGCAAAAAATTCTGTTAGAATTAATAGGAAAATTCAGATAAATGCATTAGGGAATTTAAAGTTAGTAAACTGCACTGCAAGTCGATTATTTATTAGTACCTGCGCTGCCGTTATATTTTAATCCCATTACTACCACGAAAGTAATTAAATTCAGAGAAAAATGAATATCACACACACTGTACTTAAACAGGAAGATTGATCTCGATACATGACGTTACTTAAACCCCGCACTACGCCAAAACGATATGTATTTTATGCATTAAAGATAGGATAGTTAATTTTCCTCAAAAAATGTAAATGGGTGTGCAAAAAGGCTCGGCCAGTTTTGAACTTACATCCATACTGGCTCAGATCATACACTGGTTCACCACGCCTTCATGTAGGTACTACGGTATTAAGTATAGTGATCACCCAGATTAAATAACGATATTATCGCAAATTTTTATGTACAAAAGCCAGTCAGATGGAACTAAAATAACCACAACATGAAAATATAAGTAAAATTAGCTAAACAGTAACGCTCGGATTAAAAAAACACCACAAGCCGTAGTAAGACATTTTTCTGTCTCTCATTTCTTCTAGATATCAAATTTGCTGTCTTAGGAACATTATATTCACTCGATATACAATCATTTTTTTAGATATTTTTACACATTAACCCTCATATGGATTTACAAATTTAGTTACGTCGTTGGATTTTCGGCGCCGCAGCGGCGCCGCGTCATTTTTTGTTATTATCTTTCAAAGTCAGCGTGAATTTACAAGTTTTCTGATTGATAATGGTAAATACATCTATTATCTTATATCTCACCGTGTTTTGCTATATTTGACTCATAATTGTGGAAGTTATAACAAAAAATCTTGAACGCTGCATTCTTTTCCATTTGTTGCCGTAATGCTCTCTATTTCTGTTCCATTTGTCTGTTATTTTCGAATGAAAGTTTTAATTTCGTGTGTAATGGTTGTTTGAAATATTTGTTCTGATATGCTGTGCTGGAAAAACTCCGCTTTTAAATGTTTATATTGTTTATATTTTTATGAATCTAAATACCAAAAATGAGGACCGAATAAAATTCGTTTATGCCCATATGACATAATTTTCCTTCCCTGTGTCCACCCGTATGTTTTGTCTTTGCAGTGTATACAGAAGGATAAGTTATTAAGCGTTAATAATGAAACAAATAGGTCAAGTGAGAAGAAACGAGTGTTACTTTCGTGATTTTTACAGGATTCTGGCGATCAAGGCAAATCTCGCGAATATTCTGGGAGCTTATAACCTGCAATTAAAAAAAAGTCCTATGTGGTTTGAAATATAACGAATATGGTATAATTACCGACGTATCCAACAACCCGACGCCGCTTTGGAGGTGGAGCTAGAAGTGCCGGTATTTTTTTCTGACCGCGGAGCCCCATTCCCTCACTGAGGACGTTTCCTTAGACATGGACGAGTAAATGTGATGCGTGGGAGTGCACCAGCTGAGGTTTTACTCCTGGATTGGTGGGAAATCCAAGAAAATAACTTCTTAGAAGTATGGGTTATAGGTGGTAGGGAAGAAGGAACAGGTGCCTATTTCCTTTCGTCCAGCTCTGCATGAGGGACGGATGGAAGAATTTTCTGGGGTGACAAAAATACCTTCAAGCTGGGAGGACTTCCCTCACCTTCTCTTTCGGTAGCGTTTCACTGACCCAAACATTGAGACCATTGAGACTATCCATACCTTCCCACTAAGCTTCCTTATTCGTCATTGACCGCCTTCTTCCCCCCGCCCACAAAAGTTATTGAACTTCTCTCCACCCTAATGACCCACCCGAGCTGGACCTTCTTGGAATGAAGGGAGGGCCACCGCGAGGCGTTTTGACAAGGTTTTTGTTCCCTGTCCCTTATGCAGCGATGGAAAGATAAAGAAAAAGCAGGCTTTTGTATCTAATTGTCTCCTTACACTCCCAACCTTATTCGCGATAAGGGTTTTCTACTCTTACCTGGCCTAACGATCTGGGTATTCCCTGATCCTTGGCAGTCGACACACTACCACCCCTTCACCTCAAAACAACCTACCTGGCATTCCTTCTCCTTTCTCTTCCTCACTCACCCCTTCACGTTTGTAAAATCCCAATGAATAAAATATCTGTGCATTTGAGTACACAAAGAAACGAGAAATATATTTACAAATTTTCACTTCACGGTAAATTGTCTATTCTCCTATTCATCATGAAAAGATTTTTACCACCTAAATACTGAAGTAATGGTCAGGAAAAAGAAATAATTTTCTATCACACAATTAGTTCGGTAATTATCTTGATTTCACCCCAATGGTAAACCGTCACGTCATCGGTAATTATATAAACGCCAGCAATTTTGTATAGACTATCGTAGCCGCAAAGGAATATTTTAGAATGAGAGGTACAAGACATATAACAGTAACCGTGCGATGTGTTCTTCACGGTAGTCGGTGAAACCTCTGAATCTCCTGGCAAGTACAGTTGCTCATTCAACGAGAAATATTCACACGATGGTGAGAAAGCAATATTCTACGATTTCAGATAATACATTGTGTTAAAGTTTTCTTAGAATTGCTGATTGGTGTAATTCTAAACAGAGAAACACTGGAACTTACTCAAAGGTGACTATCACCATGGCAGGTATGTGGACGCGGAGCGGAGAAGGTGCCCAAGCAAAACTAAGACGGAAGCCATAGAAAAAACAACCTAGCTTAGCTATGGGTTTCTATGAATAATTCTTGCAAAACGATGAAGTTTTGTCAATGAACATTATGACGAGGCAAGCATAATGATTCTTAGCTATAAAAAAAGCACGATGGGTATTGTAATGTTTTCCTTTTGTTAAACAATTTCACTTGGTTTATAAGTTTTAAATATTAAATAATAGGATTATAAATAGATTATAGCATTTCATACCAAACATAATTGCTTTGACATTAGCGTTCCGAGTGCAGTCCCTGACGTAGCGACGAGGAAATAATCGGCCCTAGGAAAACTAAGTCGGAGGCCCAGGAAAAATCAACTTTAGCGATGAGTTTCTGTGAATAATTCTTGTAAAAAGATGAAGTTTTGTCAATGAACATTATAACGAGGGACATTATGATTCTTATCGAAAATAGAAGGCAAAATTTGTATAGTAATATTTTCCTTTTGTTTAACAATTACATTTTGTTTATAAAGTTTAGAAAATTAAATAATATGATTATAAATAGATTATAGCATTTCATACGAAACATAATTGCTCTTTCATTAACATTGAGAGTGCAGTCCCCGACGTAGCGACGAGGAAATGCTGAGCGCCGCAGCGGCGCCGTAAATCCAACTTTTTTCATTAGAGGCCAATAAAATGTAAACTATCAACACTATGCAAACAAAATTTTAGACCTAGACGAAGAAAGCAGAAAAAATAGACTACTGAAAATTTCAAAATGATCCATTGGAATGGAAACTTTTTACACCACTTTAAAAACCACGAGCGCCGCTAAGGCGCAGCGAATCCATATGAGGGTTAAGGAAGCGATATTAAATAAAACTTAAATCATTATAACTGAAAATTAACGTAAAAGAATTTTTACAATTTATAGAGATATTCAACCATCTCAGAAAATAGCCATTTTTTTCCCGCCCTGTTTCTTCCAGATTATTCATTTTGCACGATTCCACTCAATTTCAATAATAATTCCCATGAAAATCATTCTACATAATTTACTACCATAAAAAATTGTCTCTACGTTGTTATTATATATGGCGGACAAGCATATGCACGACGAATTTATTAAAGCGATTGTCCGGCCCTCCAAAACCCAAAAGCTTCAAGGGTTTATAATTTTCCGTCCGCAAGCCCCGTCAAGGCTGAATAATAAAGCCATATATATATTTTCTGTGCCACAGATAAAATAATTAATGCGGTCACAGTTATAGGGCTTCTCAGACGGAAATGGAAGCATCCACCACCTTCATTCCTCCTGATTTAATGAATTTATATTTCCCATTTCCTACATATTCTCACTTCCTTTTTACACGTTGTCTTTCGTAAACTTTGTTCCCCTTCACCATACAATGTAGCACCGTGTGTAATATTCTAAAAGCCTTCCGAGGATACCTTCTCAACAAAATTTTCTCTTACATCCGCGTTCAGACTTTTTCCATACCCCTGAAAATCTCCTTCATACTTCCCCTTACTTTTTATCGCCTTTTGAGATTTTTCTTTATTTTCCCTTGTAAGAATTTATGCATCTCTTCGTAACCATTTTTTATTCATTTTTATACTTCACTCTCTTTAAACAAACCTATCCTTTTCACTGCCCGAAAATTAGTCTCGGTACACATTTTTCGGGCAGGGAAAATGTCATCAGTAACACAACATAGGCACTTTAGGAGTATCATCAATGATCAGTCAGTATCATCAGTGAATATTATAGAATATACTCTGTGAACATATCAACTACCATGCCTTTACATTCTTTTGGTTTACTAATTTGGCAAAGGGTGAAAATCAAATTTTCTGATATGATATGCTTAATATGTCGGTTTTTTAACTCTTCAATGGGAAATAACGAGGGAAAGAAGGCATCGAGATATTCTTTTACGGATAAATTCTAATTTCACCTTGTAAAAACGAGTGTTTAAAACGAGTAATGTATTTATTTGTGATCGCTCAAAGCACTTTCTTCAAGATTTTTATACAGATTTATTTCATGCGTAATTATGTATGCATTACGACAAAAAATTCTCATAATGTACTAAAGACGATGGTGGGATTAGTACTCGAAGCATCAGAATCAAAGAAATTCATCACCTATTGGGAAACTCGTGAAATATTCCTGCAAGCCATATGACGGGAAAAACTGAAAAATTTCAATGCCTCAATTTCTTTTCTCCTTATACCCAAACCCATTTTTTACTCTCATCTACCCTAGAGGCGTAGACCCGGCCATGAAACCTTCGCATTTGCAGAAAGTAGGCTTCCCTCCCGCAACAGAGGGTCCCATAGTATTTTATTCTCACCCTTATCTTGCCCTCCCCTTCCACTGCTCTGGGCCATCTCCATACATCCTATAGTGCACACATCCCTCCCGCATCAAAAATTGACGCGTAAAGGAAAAGAGGGGAGGGTAAATCACCACCTCCCCTTCTTCTCCCACCCGCTCCATTCCGAACGTGATCCGACGTAGACGAGGCATCAATCAGTAATGTAGATAGGAAAGGGCATAGCAGCTATTGGACGGTATAAAATAATTCCGGATGAGTCTAAGAAGTGAACGCTAGATCTATAGGATCGAGAATTCGTCTAGAATAATCAATCTCTGCATTTGATCAACAAGTGTCTCCTTGATAAAATTACGCCACGAAATGTTAATCTAAAATATGCTAAAAAATCACAGTATTAACCTCAGCTGTAACATCGTAGGTTTTAATCAAATCTAAACATCTACTCGCTGCAAAACCGAAACCAAAAAATGTAATATTTGAATATGGAGTCATGATTTCGTATTGTTTATCAATCAGGTTTTCATCGACAATTATGAAAAGATTGGGAGGATTGCTGTATGCTTTACTGACTATGATTCAAAGTAATGGGTAACCATAACACATTCTCGGAAGTGACCTTTTGCATTTATGGAGAATAGCCTTTAGTGGAATTACTCTTCCTCATACATGCATGCATTCAACAATCAATATCTATCTATCGGTCACTTGATGACATTCTCTCGCAGTATGATTGATATATATGCCAGCTCGAGCTTCCCCTCATCATCGCAGAGCGG
Organism: Ischnura elegans; assembly: GCF_921293095.1. Taxonomy (NCBI): domain Eukaryota; kingdom Metazoa; phylum Arthropoda; class Insecta; order Odonata; family Coenagrionidae; genus Ischnura; species Ischnura elegans. The sequence goes on along the minus strand of NC_060254.1, from coordinate 50,990,658 downwards.
ACAGCGCCGCTTCCTAATCATCCTCCTTCTGTCGAGATACATGCAGTCATCCTATCATTCCCAAAACCAAAACCCAACCCTACATACCTCAAACCTCCATTTATTCAAATATTCAGAGGACCTTCCCCTTTCTTCCTTCTACTCCTCTCCCCTTGCCTACCTTCTTGCATTCCTCAAATACATTGATGGCACTGAAATTGGAAGGGGACTCAAGACTGCTAGGCTCCTCCTTACACGCCTTCCTGCACCTGCATACAAAAACACCCAAAAATACCACCTTGCGGGCTATTCCACCAATATAAGAGCCTCCTTTCAATCCAGCTTGCGTCACATGCTGCTGCTAATCCCATAATCGCAAACCTTTTTATAAATCATCACGTAGTCCTCTGTTGGATACATTTATCTCCTTCAACCGGTGTCTATATAGTGACCAGTGATAAGTAATGATGGGTAGGTAGTGAGCCAATGACATTAGCGATTGAGATGTTTTGCACTACCGACTGGTGAGCGAGTTCTTTTAGACACAATCTTGTCGGCAGTTCGCGACCGATTTCTTTCGTCAATCATTCGCGACCGTATTCAGTCGTTCGTAATGGAGAAAAGGCATCCCAGTCGTTCACATTCATAAACGGTCGCTCGCGAATGAAAACCTTCACCATTCTTCATCAAATGTGCAGCCTCGGAAGTCGTGGTTTTTAAAATACTGGAATTCAGTGAACAGCTATGGGGTTCTATTCATAAATCGCGCTAAGCCATTTTATTTGAATCGTAATTAACTTCATGCAAAATCACATGTAGGGCCCTGAGAATGAGAAGGAAACTATAGAGTCTGGCGACAGGTTTTTAGGCTTTGGGATGTGTGGCTAAAAATTAATCTGTGGACAGTTGTGGACTCATGCTATTCATTTTATCACTCTTACTCCACCCAATCTCAACAATCCTATATCGACAGGGGGTTCCGAAATAGCTAACATTTTCAAATCTTAAAGAGAGAAAATTTCAATATCGGATTTTTGATACACACTATTTATTTTCTCCATACCCATAGCCTATTAGTTCCGGTCGCAGCGTCACGATGATCGCCGCATTGAAGTTCAACAGCTCGAACGTTCTAAATAATTCCCGCATTAATATCAGTAGATCAGGCATTCCCATTCACCCAACATAGAAACTCTCGCACGACAGGCACGGCGCCAGCAGCGGTAGACAGTAATAGGGGATACCAAAAGAGGGAAACCCAGTAAAATCCCCTGCGGAAAACCCTTGCTATTCATATTTCCTCACTCCTTCCCCGGAATAAATCATTTCCTTTTCCGAAAGAACGGAAAATAAGCAGGCTTTCATTGGAATGACTTCCCAGTATCCCATCACTTTTTTTCATCAACAAAAAGTTGCTCCCCTATCTCGATTGTAGAAAGGAATAAAATATGCAGCAACTTCAGTCGGCCCAAATTGTGCCCAATGCCAAACTAATCCTCCGTACCTACCATCCTTTAACGATCGGATTCTTCATTTCTCTTAAGGGTTCATTTATTTTTCGCCTCATTCTCCGACAAATGATTGCACTATTTCACGGCTATTGACAATTTTTGAAAGATTGCAGGCCATTTCTCACAAATGGGCTGAAAACAAAAATATCGTATCAGTATGGGCCAAAGCCATATCACTTATTTTAATTTCGTACATTGCTTAAACGAGAAAGGGGACTGCCCTGACTTATAATCTTACAAAGCTTCACGCACAAATTATTTTTAGTAAATCTCATGGAATATTCTTGGTGTGATGCGGTACATAACAAGACCAAACAGGTATCTAATTCTTAGGTCAATATTTTCACAGCACCTATCCAATATTATGATGACTTCAGCATAATCAGTACGAGAATATCACTAGAATAGGTTTGAGAAAAAAGATCTTTTCAAAAGATATAAGTTCCATAGTTGGAGGGATGGAATATAATATTAATAGCACAGATTTCAAGGAAGGAGTAACAATTATGTCTCTAAATAATCAAGATAGGCCAAGCTGAAATGGGTCTTTGATAAATTTTCCTAGAGTGATGAAGGATCCTTCAAAGGCAAAGAATTCACGTACTATATAGACTAAGCTGCTTGCGATGCATTAGGTGTCATCGAGCAAGGGGTTCGACGCGTCAATTACGACGGCAGAACCGATAGAGTGGAAAGCGAGAAGACGAATTGATCGTGGATTCGCAAGAGTAAACCGACGAATCTTAATGGTGGATGCTGTCTGGCACAGCTTCATACTGGCTGAAAAGTCGACATTGCATATTTGCCACAGCAGATTCCGCACAATTTTTGCCAAAGCATCGCGAATGTTGAGATTTGGGCGATAAGTGCTCAGCCATTGAAGGAAAGGGTACCGGGTACTGATGACTAAAAATAACTAAAAGATACGGCTGAAATAGTTAATTATCTCCTCCCACGGTCATGACAGCGTAGTATCTACATCTACATCTACATAATACCCTGCGAGCCACCTCTAGGGTGTTTGGCAGGGGGTGATCAATCACCAGCATGCAGCATGCATTTGGACTCCCACATGCACACCACACCGTCCAAAAAACGTCCCGCATAATAACAAACTATACTACTAAATACTGTTAGAAATATAGAATATAGAATAGAAATTCAGAAACATGCTTTAAGTTTTACATAGGTTAGTAGGCTACACCACAAGTCATGCAATCTATTTACGAGGTCTATTGCTGCCGTTATAATCTCTTATTGACAATGCTAGTACCAGACAATGGGTACTTAGCTGAACTGAGAATGCTTTTGTGGGAAAATAAATACAATCGTTTAGAAGGCCACAGAACTTAAAGGTATATGTTTACAACTACATAGATATTGACGTGGTATTTGCCTTCAAATTTTAATTTTCAGATGCAACGTAAAATGATTGGAAACTAATTTAAGGCAAAGAAAAGGCTCATGCAAAATGAAACCTCATGTCTGTAGTTATAGTCAAACTTGTAGTCAAAGGGTTGGAAATATGTAAATCATCAATTTTTTAGATTTATTTTCAAACCCCTCGTGAAAAAGTAAAACCTGCGAGCTAGTGATAATGATTTAAAAAAATATATAAATTGGCGAGAAAATGAGATACTACCACAAGTAAACCTAAATATAAATACTTAATGAGAAATGCATATCGTATATTACTTAATCAAAAATATAAGTGATTCATGAATAAACGAAACTTGCTCCTTCGCTACTTTCATTAGGTTACACGCAACTGGGAATGAAAGCATAACTTGAGTGAAGGGATAAATTAATGATTCATCCCTCTAAACAAGTTTAAAAATAAATCCTTTCAAATCGATATTTAAACGGCGGGCCTCACAAACACAGCCGACGGCAAGGGCCAACGCGTCAGGGGTTAATTGGGGCACTCAATTGAAGGTGGATTTAAGGACCAAAATTCTAGGTGCATCAGAAGCACGGGTTTTTGAGATTTTATGCAGAGGAAGCCTAGCAGGGAGATGGAGTGGGTGATGGTTTGAAATACATGTCTTAACACACTGAATTAGGTACCACTATGCAGTTCCTGGCTTTCTTTTTTAATTTAAAATCTTTTTATCTCTAAATTAAATTTGTGAGCTTGCTCGGAATAGTTTTTTGGCATGCATTTGCTTAATCAATTGTTAATTGGAACATAGAGACGCAAAAGTTACGTGCGATGTCGAAAATTTCACGTACCTACCAATATTCAATTTTTAGTACAAGTCATAAAAGGAATGGCAAATCGCAGGCTTCTGTTGAAGACAAGCAACAGGAAAAATATACAGGTACGTTAAGCTTTACCAACAGATAGATACTTTATTCCAGCAACTGTGATTGTAGCGCCTCAATTGTATTTATGTGGCCATTTTTTGAACTCCATATTTAATTTTTATTTCTGAATAATGCTCGAGGTACTCTTCCAACAGTGGAAAAAGTATAAGAAAATTGTCATCCAGTTCTGAGCTACCCTGAAAATTTCAGCGCTCTAGTTAATCAGAAATTCGAGTCGCAAGATTTTTTTCCGGGGAGGACAAACAAGAAAGCGGGTATAACAAAACGTGGTAAAATTTGTTTATAGATACTATACTTAGGAATTACGCAAAAAATCGCTTTTCTTTGATTGGTTTGACAAATCGAATTGAATTGATCGAATCTTTTAATTTTCAAGGTAATAATTATTATAGATGCAGATAATATAATATGGAAATCAACTAACAACTAGAGTTAAATATGCATTAAAAGCTGTCTCCATCAGAAGTCAAGAATTGCTGAGAAAAATTTTTACGAGATAATGAATGGTAAATATTGTGCTCAATAATTGTTAGCGGTGAAAATATATTGTAGCACATTTATTTTTCGAATTTTCAACGAATATAAGGCGATGTATCACCTTCATTAACATATCATGTCAAATATCGTATTTCTCAGCCTTATTCAATTAATTGTAATCACTAATGTAACTGCACAATTCAATTGCCTATCCTCATTACTTGAAAAATGATCAATTATGCTGACGAAAATGTCGTACTGATAATATCTTGGCATTAACTGGAGTATCCGTCATGTTTGTTTGAGAGAGCTTGTATTAGGGTAGTTGAAGTATCCCCGCGTACTACAATAGGTACAGAGGACGTTGGGTGAGAAATGGATGTAGCGATACCAATTTAGATATTCAACCCACTACGCTGTGCCGGAGTAGTAATGTTCCCGTTTTGGAGATTCAGATAGTTAAGAGGTAGTAAAAACATATCCCGCTAGATGTGGATAGCTAGTCTCTTTATTTAAGCTACTGTTATAGCCTGAAAAAAAAGGATTTGGTAAAACACATGAATTTTATTTTATTGGAAGAAATAACAAAAAAATTCTTTAATATTTCAATATTTTACGAGAAAGTTTCTCCAAATATCCAGACGGATTGGATTTTTTTTTAGTTCAAATAAACTGATGTAGTTAGAAATTTCAGCGGTTATATAAATAAAATTATTTTCTTCTTCCAGGCGTTTGTAATGTAATAATGCTTCTAAGTTTTCGCTGCTGAAATGGATACATTTCGCCGTATATGTGGGTATACGTAGGAATGGCAAGGATTAATCGTTTGAAGGAAAAATTGATTATTCTCTTACGATTATTGTATTTATGACATGATAATACGAAACCAATTGATTGAATGATTAATCGCCTTCGATAAAATTAATCAAATTAATTAAAATGCGGTATGAGTTATATTTTTTTATTGTTACTTCATATTTCGTACTTTATTTGTTAGGAATGAACTGCAATCACTAAATAATTGAAGTGAGTTTTGACAGGAATAGAGGTATAAAATCAGACTGAGCGCAAGCATAACCACACTACATCGTAGTGTAGCACGTTAGTTAGTGTAAGAAATTGGATCATGTCGCCACCAAAAAGCAAGGCATGGTAATATTTTCAACACGAACTCGGGGTGATGTTTAGTCTCTCTTGTGCAAGAAAGTGATAAAATGTAAAGGAAATACTTCCAATATGCTGCATAATCTAAAAATAAAACATACAAAAGAGAGGAAATGCAAAAAATGAAAACTGGTTCAGAGAAGAGTAAGTTAACGGTAAATAAGAATATTGTTGAGCCCTTATTCTAGTTACATTTCAGTTATAACCTTCGTTAACACATTTTAAATAACTTTGTTCGTTTGTGTGCAAATACATATGTTAACGAAATTGAAAGGTCGTTGTGAACTACTACATTACTATTTTGTAACCACCTCAATACTTGAAGCACTCGCCGATAAATTCGACACCGATTCACATTAATCAAAATTGTTTGCTTTCTTTAAACAGAAAATGGTTTCAAAACTGGGAGATTCGATTGATGACGTTCATAGGAAAGTTCAAAATGAAGAGGTGAAAGTATTAAATGTAGAAGTATCAGGACCCGAGCCCTTAAGGTCTGGATTCAGTTCATCTCATTGTCTTCAATCAACGTTACCAGGAGTATTTCATAATATTAAAAGGTAAGAAGAGATCTGCATTTCAAAGCACATGTTGCTGGTCTTAAAGATCAGTTTTTGCAGAATTTTTATTGTTTAAATTTTTGTAACAATCGAAATTCCTAACCGATGATTAGCGACCCTTTCTTACATTTTTTTATTTTGATATAGAATTCTCCCACCCCATGTTTGATAAATTTATTTCTTTTTTGGACGGTGGAGCTAAAAAATTGAAGCTAACCCAGGCTAATGTAGAAATGGCTGAGTTGACAATCTCCTCTTCACTTTTGTTAAAGGTCCAGGATTTAGAGAACTAATATAAAGAGTAGCTCCCCTATTAAAATTACCTAAGAGGAATACTATAAAAGGTCACTTATGAATCCGAAAAAAAATTCAAATTTGTACTGATGTTGTACGCCATGCAATGCATAACTGTAGCCACTTAAACAATTACAAACAGTTTTGGGAAGCATAAGCATATACCTTGTGTTCTGCCCACACGTTGAATTTGGTATCTGAAAATGCTCTTAATGTGCCAGCTGTGAAGGGTTTAGTGAGTAAAATGCATAAACATTGTAGTGCGAATAAGGCGCCATTTTAAAGCAAATGATGATTTGAGGAAGGCTCAGAGTAATGCAGGGATTCCAGAAGGGAAAATGCTGAAACTTCTACTTGATGTAAAAACAAGTTGGGACTCTAACTTCTACATTCTTGAGAGATTCATCAAAAGGATTTCTTACCCAAGTCAGGTAATAATCAGTTACGATGGTGCGCCTAATATGATATCTTCCAAAGAAAGGCAAAATGTCAGTGAAGTGTTAGCAGTACTTCGAACTCTAGAAGCAATCAATCGCCAAATGAGCAGAGAAAAATATACTAACCTCAGTAAATCATTTATCTGATTCGTTGTGGACATGAGTAATTGCAGGTTATAGTTTGCGAGCTTGAAACAGTGTTCTTGTTTTTTAAAGAGAAAGTGCTTTCGGAATTTTACCGACGATTTGCCCAAGCTGAAAATATTTTTCAGCCGTAAGACACGGTTTCCGGCGTTGCGAGTAATTTGTGAAACTGTTTCATGTTAAAAATAAAATACTTTGTTATATTCCACACTTTATTTCAAATTGTACGACCCGAGATTCTGCATATGTACTCAATTCAGAAACTGTTATCATCCAACCACCGCTTCTCGTACCTACTCATAAATAAGCCATAATGGTATAAAACGCATGTAACTCCTATAATTCATTTATGGTGTCCGTGTCTACCTATTTTTTATGAAAAAAGCATCAAACGAAATTCATCCTTACATGCATAAAATTTATCGTAATATACAAATATATAAATACAGGTTTCTTCTTGGAGATCGAGAAAAAAGCCGATTACAATATGATAAGAGACGATACAAATTTTAAAAAATAGGCTAAAAAAGGCTAAATAAAAATGACTCACTTCGTGCAGTGGGTTTTATAAACGCTCCATATGAATTCAAAGGCTGTCAAAGGCTCAGTTTTTATTTAAAAAATTTATGATTAATTTTTATGAACATAGCAACTAAGCAGTATTTATCGTTACATACATAAAGTTTATCGTGGACAATTTATAAATAGAGGTTTCCTGCTGGAGATAAAGACAAAAGTGAATGAGACAACATGAATAGAGACGATACAATACCACCCCTGTGAAGATCTATCGACATTCTGTGATAAATATGACCCACGCAGTGATCTATCAATTCGACCAGATAAGCGAGGAGGCGAAACTAATAAGGGATGGCGTTATTGAGTTAGCTCCTAGAGGCATGGCTTGAATCACGACCCTTGTCCAACACGCGCTTCCGATGCATTCACACCCAATTATGTCTCACGGTCCTGGAGAACAAAGACAATGCCTCGATAGCGTACTGCAAGGTATCCCGATGCATTAGAATCCACTGATCCCCGGAATTCACTCGAGTAGAAAAGCCATGGTCAACGTATTGCCACACCTTTTAGATGAAATAGAGTTGGTAAAGAAGAAGTGCGTTATAATGTTTTCGTAATTTTAAGGGAAAAAAATACTTGCCTCCAGAAATGTCCGGACGTAGCATTAGAGGTCGAGAACGAAGGCTTCCCTGAGGCCGAAAAACTAACCCTCGCACAGTGGGCTAGAATCGAAAAAAGCTGGCCAAAACCTCAAAATCGATTTTTTTGAGCTAGGAAGTTGAAACTTCGCATACACATTCTCAAATAAATTGTGCATTACTATCCAGATTATTTTGGTCCTGTGTTTTCACTTTAACAATATATGTGAGGTCAAAGTTGAGCAAATTTAGCGAAAAACGACCACCCTCGAATTTTTCTGAAAATTGCCGACTTTATCCTCGTGCAGTGGTTTTATAAATAGTTTTATCGGATAAACTGTTATACCATCTTAATTGGCACTTCTTATTCTTTCATTTGAAGGGTTTTTAAAGATTTTGTTTCATCAATAACCATAGGTACATAACAAAATGGCGGAGCCTGTTTTCAACCCATTTTTTTACATAAACGTAGAAAAAAAGTAGACATTGTCACCGGCTTACACTAAGTAACTTATATCATGTCGTTCTTTGAAGCTTCTATATTGTGAATCTAAAGTCAAACCTTGCACCAATTTGCAACCCCGAATTTTAAATCGTTTTTTCGAACGCACGGACGACTCCGGTTCTGGCCGGCGGCGGCGGAGAGTACGGCGACGCGGCAAGCGGGTGGATGCAATATGGTCTCATTCACTTTTATGTGTGGATAACAGGTATATTAGTGACAGAAAATAATCACCAGAAAGTAAAATTAATAAATATTGCTACGAATGACTCTCATTATGCAATCGCTGGGCACTGCAAGAGGTGCACTGAAAGGTTTCTTTCTTTGAGTGCATTCCGTGGAGAATGGACTTAAATCACGTGCTTTAAGTGGGGAAACGGACTCTTTTACTAACTAACAAGCTCTATTTCTAGGCAAGAGCCCTCGATGATCCATGGCCTCCACTTCCTAACCTGCCATACATATTTAAAGGCCTTCTGACAACGGTCGTTTTATAGTATTGTTGTAGTGCCGAGCCCTTCGAACTTGTTTTTGGTTTGAACTCCTGCTAGCTTCAAAAGTTTCGGAAGGCATATTACTCACATCGAATAATGTATTCTTTCTAAGAAATACAGTTCATTTTAATCTATGTCTTATGCTCAATTTAAAGTATTGATTTAAATCTCTTACCTATATATCGACGTCATTATTCTTAATAAACTGCGCTGCTGACAAAATGGTTATTTTTCAGAAATATTTTGCCATACAAACATAACACAAACAAAAGCAACACAATTTACACTTTTCCCAACTAACATACTGCAATTAGCACTGTCAGCAATAAAAGATTACTGTTTTTCATTCACTATCTGACGAGTTTTTATCACTTTCATTGTCTGAGCTAAAGCATAGTTTTCCTTTTTCAAAAACAGATCCATTACATTTTTCGGCAAGCTGTGTGTTTCCTCCAGTTTAATTGGCGTAATTTTTGTCATTATCAGTTATGACATTAGGAGTTGTCTTCGGAATAAATCCCTATTTGTGGCCACTCGTGCCATTTTTCTAGTCAACCATTCACGGAACTTTCTCACGTCCTTATACCGTGCCTATATTGCTTCCCCTGACAGTTGTCGCAATTAAGAATGGACTCTTTTGCAATGTCAGCTCCGTGAATGAAGACCTTATGTACGGTTGGTGGCATAGCAAAATTGTTTTTAAAGCGCCATTAAGAGAGAGAGAAAATTAAATTATTTTGAGAGGAAATCTAGAATAATTGTGATGGATTTTGAATACTCGTGCCTCTTTCATGCTTCGCCAAACGAACAGCATTTTTTATAAACAAGAAGGCACAAAGGTGCTCACGAGCAATAATTCATGAGACATAGGCCCTCGTTCTCACGTGCGATTATATTGCGCATGTCCTAACTGCTGTCAAAGCCGTATTTGCAAATAAAAGTGCACTTAATATTCGACGCGAAACTTGGATCTGTGGAAATGCACGTTATGATTCGAGTCGCAGTAAGATGCAGAACCATTATTGGAAACTTCTTATGTAACCTCTGCTACAATTATTTCACTCGGGTAAATGAAATCATATGCTCGCGTCACTCTCTCATCGCTGGGGTTAATATTATATCCCTGGCATTTCAGATTTTCGAAGACCCTTACACCGAAATTGTGTGAGCTGCATGGAAACAATTACTTAGTGAGAGGGCATCTTAATCTGACATAACATCATACTTGGGGTTGCATTTTATCCACTTAGCAAGAGTTCTTCTTGCCTCCGAGGATGGTCACTGCATCTTCCTTTTGCATTCGTTTTCCTCCTATTCGTTCTCTCGATACAACCCTGAAAACATGAATTGACGTCCATCTGCACTGGCTAAACTAGAGCAACATGTAAATTGTGCTGCATAAGGAATAGTTATTAATTGCTTTAAATCAAGAATATAAACTAAATAACCTTACTGGATAAGAATAATGAACTCTTCAAGCACCAAGACAGTACTTGATTTGGGAAAATTCGGCAAAATGAAGTACTGTATTGAGCCATTTTCCATCACGTTTAAGGAATATATTAATTGTTATTGTTAAAAAGTTTATTAGTTAGTAAAAGAGTCCGTTTCCCCACTTAAAGCACGTGATTTAAGTCCATTCTCCACGGAATGCACTCAAAGAAAGAAACCTTTCAGTGCACCTCTTGCAGTGCCCAGCGATTGCATAATGAGAGTCATTCGTAGCAATATTTATTAATTTTACTTTCTGGTGATTATTTTCTGTCACTAATATACCTGTTATCCACACATAAAAGTGAATGAGACCATATTGCATCCACCCGCTTGCCGCGTCGCCGTACTCTCCGCCGCCGCCGGCCAGAACCGGAGTCGTCCGTGCGTTCGAAAAAACGATTTAAAATTCGGGGTTGCAAATTGGTGCAAGGTTTGACTTTAGATTCACAATATAGAAGCTTCAAAGAACGACATGATATAAGTTACTTAGTGTAAGCCGGTGACAATGTCTACTTTTTTTCTACGTTTATGTAAAAAAATGGGTTGAAAACAGGCTCCGCCATTTTGTTATGTACCTATGGTTATTGATGAAACAAAATCTTTAAAAACCCTTCAAATGAAAGAATAAGAAGTGCCAATTAAGATGGTATAACAGTTTATCCGATAAAACTATTTATAAAACCACTGCACGAGGATAAAGTCGGCAATTTTCAGAAAAATTCGAGGGTGGTCGTTTTTCGCTAAATTTGCTCAACTTTGACCTCACATATATTGTTAAAGTGAAAACACAGGACCAAAATAATCTGGGTAGTAATGCACAATTTATTTGAGAATGTGTATGCGAAGTTTCAACTTCCTAGCTCAAAAAAATCGATTTTGAGGTTTTGGCCAGCTTTTTTCGATTCTAGCCCACTGTGCCTCGTTTTAATAAAACATTCATCCGAACTTCATTCGTACCGTTAATGTAATTTACTATCACGAAAACTTTTGTGGAGAAGGTGGCGACAAATCTGGAGAAGACAGGAATTTGACCGGCAAAATTTACCAACAATTGCATATTATCAAAAAATTTATTAGACCTTACATTTGGAGTATTCTTCTCTGTGGAAGTGAGGCATTGTCAATGAGCGCCGCAGAGAAATCAAGAGTAAAGGCTTTTAAAATGTGGTGGCACAGAAGATTGATTAGTACCAAATAGATCGACAAAGCAAGTAATGAGAAAGACCCACGGAGAGTAGGATAAAAGAGAAGCCTTGTGAAACCCTTGAAATGACGACAGAATAAACTTAGAGGTCATGCATTGAGACATGATGGCCTCATCAATACAATCGTTGAGGGACAAGTAGGTGGCATAAACGGAATAGGAAAACCTCTAGGAAAGTATAGGAACAGGAAGAGAAGAGTGTGAAAGAAAGGAAGTACGAAGGTGTGAAAAGATTAACTAATTGGAGAATTGAGTGGAGAGCTGCGTCAAACCAATCTTCGAATTGATGACCAGTGATGATGATCATGATGGGATAGGGTTGGTGTGGTGGCTAGTGTTGGCTTCCTACCCGGTTTTCGAATCTCGGCATCGACAGATATTTTCAGAGAGTGGCCTATGCCTGCTTGAATGCTACTTGTTGGACATTTCAAGCGCACCACCCCGATCGTCAAGTGGGACGTTAAGCCGCGGTCTCCTTTGTGCCTTTCTATAATAGCAGGCTAATGCCGACGCCGGGTTTCTCTCCACCCTCCCTTCCATACCCTTCCTTTATGACGCAAATGACCTCATCTGTCGGTCACCACTTCCGAATTCCATACCATACCAGATGATGATGATCACATTGTGTTGCTCGATAACAAGGTATAGGACAATTTTGACAACCTTTCCTAGCGATTAAAAAATGGAGAGTTCGAGATCATCCGTGGTGGAGTAGTGGAGGTGATTGGGGATTGGGGCGATGATTTGACAGCGGGCCAATCTGATATTGATGGGTCATTGCGTCTCGGAACGCAGATCGACGAATGAAGCGTACATACATATGCAAGTGCAGGTTGCCAATCAGCCTGGTTCTCAATTCACAAACGACTGACACACCAACCCAATTATTGCTGGCCTCTAGGGCTCAGGGGCTCTCTTTTCACTTCGAAGTTACATTGAATAATTTAGGGGAATTTCTAATCCTTTAAGGGATGCTAGAATGCTTATGGAATACTTATCAAAAGACACAATTTATTTTTTCAGAGGCTTAGATAGTGTATAAACAAAAATCTTACGCTTAAACATATGAATATCTCATAAAAATAATTATATCAGGAAGGAATTTAAATGGGCTTGAATAATAGCATTTGATAATTAATTTGTGAAGAATATGAATAATAAATATTAATTTGAAATAAGGTAACAACTAGAATTTAACTACTGCACTACTAGGAATGTTGGACATACTGTACATTCAAGTAAATGGTTGCTGCTTTTATTGAATCAACTGCATATTTTAATTTAGAGAATGTTTTTCTCCGGAAAAATGGATCCTATAGTCGTGGTTCTGAACAAAAACTTGCATTGGACCATTAAAAGGGCCACAAATTTAAAAAAATATATACTACATGATTCCTTAGCCTCAGATATCGTAAAGCTAATACTATCCAAGAAATTAATATATCGCATTAGCAGGTTGATTTTGGCAGCAACGGAAGAGAATTTAAGGTGAATACTTGGGCTTATAAATACCATATCATTGATTAATTGTGGCTCAATGGGGTCATGAACATGATTTAGACGACGTGAAGAAAAGAAAATCCAACTAGGGGCGATAGAGGAGGATAACTCACTAACTTAAAAAACGCGCATTGGAGCTTTTGAAGAGTCACAAATGTCAAAGCTATATGGTTCCTTGGACGTAAATGTTCTAACGCTGACTCTCTCCAAGATATTAACGTTAGGCATAAGCGTGTTGATTCTGCAGCAACAAGCAATTTTAAGATGAATAATTGGGCTACTGCAAGGGCGTATCCAGGATTTCTTTCTGGGGTGTGGCACAAGCAAGGCCGTATCCAGGATTATGTTCTGGGGGGGGATACAAGGATACCTCGTTATACAAAACGTGCGCAATGATAATGGGACCGTATTACAAATCTTGCATATTTTTAAGGGTATGTGCCCCCCCCCCCACCCTAGATCCGCGTATGAATCCTACTGAATACAATATCATTGATCAATTTTGGCTCTGTAGGGTCATAAACCTGATTATCACGACGAGAGGAAAAGAAAACCTAATTAGAGGCAGTAGAGGAGGATTGTACAGTTATCTAAAATATTCATCATCTAATTCCTTGATCCCACGGCCTTCCGACATTCTTCCTCGAACCTCCGTACCGATCCTATGATTCCCTTCAACGTGTACTCGCTGCAACTTCCACCCGAGGATAGGCGTGTGGTACAAGCACTGATTAAACTCAAGCCCCGCCCCTTTTCCGTTCCCCGGTGCAAGAGAGGCGTCCTAATTCACTCGCTCAGCCAAGTCACGGGCCTTCATCTGTGGCACCCAACTCCACGCCCCCTGCTCGGAACCTCATTGCCATCTCACTTGGAGCTCACTCTTCTACATCACCACATAGCACACAAGGAGGGTGAATCTAAACCCCGCTTCACCCTTCATTCTCTTACTACAACTCCTGTATTACTCTGCCAAAGTCCATAATGCCTAAATTCCTGGGAATCGGGTTGATATGGTGGCTAATGCGCTGTCTTTCCTTCCAGACGATCCGGGTTCAAATCCCGGCGGTGGAAGAGATTTTTCAAAGACTACCCGATCCTTACTTGAATTTTTAGTGAAAGGTGCATCAAGTGCAATAGTCCGTCCGTCGGATGGGATGTTAAGCCGTGGTCCCCTTGTCACCTTTCATTAAGACTCTAGGTTTCTCTCCTCCCTTCCTCACCTACTCTTCCCTCATTGTGCATATGATCTTAGATGTCTGTCGCCTCCTTCTAATACGATACCATATTTCAACTTCCTATCCGCCACACAACATTCTTCATTTTCCCTTTCCAGCAAACTGAAAAACCAATCCGAGGCTGCGATCAGGAAATGCTTTTTAATACTCCAAAGTCCTCAAAGAAGGTCGGCCGGCCTCGGTAGAGGCGGGGTAAAGTCCACGCCTGCCCAACAAGAGGTCACGAGTTCGAGTCCCTCCTGGGTAGGTCGCCCCTATCCAGGGCATGGCTGTTCGTGAACGAATATTTTTTAGAATTGTTGAAAAGCCTTTAGTTAGAACAGTTAAAAAAAAAACTTCCCACCACAGCCAGAATAGTGGGTAGATACGTGCACCACACGGATCTTCGCCCACCGCTATGAACTCCCGCCTTAACCCATCACAGCCCCCACTACTCAACTCTATTCCCCGTTTTCGACACTTTTCACATCAAAATGAGGTTTAAAGACAATTTTACGAACTCTGCAGGCAATCGTATTCAAATAGGACACTATGGCCACTAAACGCTCTTTCATGTTTCAACCTCGGCGGCGGCGGGGTAAAGTCCTCGCCTGAGGTCGCGGGTTCGAGTCCCGCCTGGGTCGGTTTCCGTATCGAGGGCATGACTGTTTGCCAGCGTAAAAATGTTACATTTGCTGAATACCCCGATGTAAAATGGCCGATATGAGCTATATTCGGTGGTTTGGGAATTAAATAAATAATAAATAAATATTATTTTTTCTAAATGATCTGGGAAAGAACGTCTTGATTGCACTCAAAAGAAGGGTACCTATGCGCCCAAAGAGATAAAATACTGACTGATAAAACTGATA
Organism: Ischnura elegans; assembly: GCF_921293095.1. NCBI lineage: Eukaryota > Metazoa > Arthropoda > Insecta > Odonata > Coenagrionidae > Ischnura > Ischnura elegans. Next base: position 50,975,324 of record NC_060254.1, on the reverse strand, counting down.
CAACTAGTAATCAGAAGTTGTAATATTGCCACTCATTTAGCGAGAAATTTACACACTAACAATGGTTTATCTTATGATTTGTTTAAATGCTCTAAGTATAAATGCTAAGTATTGTCTTCCTTTTTATCTTTGATAGGTGGTATACCAATACTTATGTCTGGATATATGGCCCATCGGGTCTATCAATCCTGTAAAATGTGCCTAAAAGATTTTTGAGATGTCCCAACCAGACAAGCGAAGGGTAAATGGTAAAGTATCTAGATGCGCAGGAGAGTGCTCAGCTGCGTTACAGCCCTAAAGGGCATATCGATTTCACTCTCAGGATCAGGAGTAGGGAGAGGTGCAGAGTACACTAGATTAATAGCGCAGGCACGTCTCAACTTCATTGTATAAAAATGCCACGCCCCCTAGAGCGATTGAGAAAACAGTGTTAACTAAACATGCGGACGCCCAGCTAGGGTGCACGCAAATCGATACCTTTTCCTGACGGACGTGTACTCTTGTGCCCACAGGCGCGCGTCTATGTATCGACTGCCACCCGCCACGGCAAATGGAAAAGCGGATACATCTGCTTGCTTACCACCTTCATGAAACCGTTGCCTGGGGTTAGGACGAGATGTGATCAGAATAATTTTGAAAACCAGGGAAAAAGTAAATCGGTCTTTTAAATTCAAAAGCCAGGTAGGAATGCTAAGGAGGAAAGCGAAAATGTTTTATTAAACAGACCTCGCATATCTTATATGTGTGGGTGAAACTTAGGTACAATTTCATGGAATAAATAAGGTCCGCCATGACAGGTGAGGGGTTAATTGATGATTTCCAAGTGCTATTCATTACATATAGTTAGGATGGCTACGGGAAATGAGAGATAACCTCCACTTGTTAACACTACGAGGACGAGATGGGTTATCTGACGCATATACTATGATCTAAGTAAAATTTTAACAACTCATTTTCTATTCTATTTCTCTATGTTTTGGGATTTTGTGCATACTTACCAATATGAATCTAATGTAGAGTGAAAATTTCATAATTACTCATAGAAAGTTTTTAAATGGATGCTATACTTTGAAGGACGGTTTTGGGTCATTTAAACCCATAACTGGTCTTCAATTGTAACCTCTCATAGTCAGGTTTTCACCCCATTTTCTTCTCCTGCACACTGGTATTCATTTAAAGATCCTATACAAATTTAGAAAAGACATATTTCAATTCTTAAAACCTTTATATTCCAGTTCAATATTATTCTTTGATTTAATAATATATGGGCTTGGACTGTTTTGCGGGTACCAATATTGCAATAATTATCACATTACTCGGGTTTGAATAAAAATTTTATTTATCTCAGGAACAAATCAAGTTATTTTCCCTCTATCACGGGCTCATTATCTCGGTATCACGAAAATATATCAATAAATTGGAAAAATTGAAGATGAAAATCTGCATGAAGCTAAAAAAAACTCAAAGGGTCAAAACAACCCATGCCCATCCTTCTAGGTTATGTGAAACCACCGTCATCATGTGTAGCAAGGTTTTCGGGTTGACCTCCGCGTCGATTAATCTTCATGACGACAGATTCGCCGGCGTTGCAGGTGGCGTCTTTAGGTTCGAAGTGTTTGATGCAAGTGTTTGCCTGTCTTAGGTAGGCCTTGGTTTTGGCTAGGTTCGTTCTGATTGGTCCGTTTGAGTAATAGTCTCTCCCAGAAGTTTGAGAGCGAATAACTGTCCGCCCTGTTGAACGTGGATGTTTTCGCTATTACGATAGTCTTTCGCATGAGTCGGGGAAAGTAATGCTTATGAGAACATCTATTCGCTCTCAAAAGCCAGAAAGAGACTCTTCCCCAAAAGACCAATCAGAACGCCCTTAGCCAAAAACCAAGGCCTATATAAGACGCGAAAAAAGCTGCATCAAACACTTCGAACCTGAAGACGCAGGCTGCAACGCCGGCGAAACTGTTGTCATGAAGATGAATCGACGCGGAGGTCAACCCGAAAACCTTGCTACGCATTCTCCACCACTCCGCGAAAGTCCGTATCAACATTTCACCGTCCTCTTAGTTTTAATTCTGATTCAACTGTCCCGCTCCCTGATTTTGAACGCTCACAGAAGCGCCGTTAAGCCATGGACAACACCCCTGGCGGCTGAGAATGGGGCCGGCGGACGACGCGTCGAGGCGAGGGGGATTTGCGAGGTGCGATTATGTGGCGACGACGACGTCTTGTTCACCCTCCTCCTCCGAGGGTTTCCGGCCACCGGAGCCTCGCTACACGGTCTCCCGGAGGCAGTAGCCAGCCTTTTCCCCTCATGTATCCCGCGCTGCTCTGTTCCACACCGCTACCACCGCATGTATCCACTGCTCCTGCCAAGTTCAAGGGTACGATCTGGATCTGCAAGGCAACAGTTGTCAACTCTGGGTTTAATCCTTCGATATAACTACAGGCGAAAGAATGACTACGCCGAACCAAACTACAGAAATTTAAACACCAACTCTATCAGGCAGTGTTTTAAATATTTACAATAAAATATCCAGTTAAGTATCGAACATGATTGAAAAAAAAACTTTTTTGTTTAAATCATACAGCAGATATTTCCGGCCCCATCACCTGATTCTTTGATATTTAGCTTAATGAAAGCACTAGTGTCTTTCCTCATTTATTTCTACCGAGCCCGATTCCGTCGCATTAAGTCATTTTCAAGGTACGTGACCGTGAGATGAATGGCTATTTATATTTCAGTGGGAGAGGCATGGGGTAAAGTTTTCAGGGAAGGTGGCGTGGTTGGATTTGGGAAATTAGGTAAGGAGATTGAAGTGAAACCACCGTTAATCTACCGTCGGGCGAAATTGATCTGACAGGCACAGCGCGAACTCTTATTCATTTCTCCGCACCCCTAGGCTGCATAGACCCTTGACGCTCATAATAGCTGTTTATTTTGACATGTTCTACGCAGCCTTTCACTTTTCGTATTAATACCGACAGATCAGTGGCGGATTATTTAGCATAGTTGAACAAAATAATGTCACTACAAAGCAAAATAAAAGCATTATGAGATAAATAAGATAGCCAAATAAAAAACACTGATCTTATAAAATTCAGACGCTAAAATACATTACATAAAATACTATTTAATAGCCTTAAGAGCACGTTATATCGCACCTTGCGGAAATGATCCGGGGCCGCATGACAGTGTGTGAAGGGTAAATACTTATACATTGTAAGTAAGACATCATTTAAGCGTTAGTTTACATTAATAATGGTGCCTTTAACTTTAAAGGTGTACCACTGAGCCATGGTAAGAGTTAATAATGATTTTTCTCATCTGTGTCTGAACTCAGCAATTCCAATATTGCGCCTGACGAAAGGTTAGAGGTTTAGGTAAGTCATTTGGAGTGAGGGAAGTGATATACTGTTTTTGAGCTACATATTTTTCTACTTTAGTTGGCTGGCAACCCTGTTCTTGTGTTAATTCTACTTCAAGTACCTCATTATCTGATTATCTTCGCGCAAAGGAGAAACGCACACAGAAGCATAGCTAAGTCATGTGTCTAACTAAATGCAGTCTAACTAATTTCAAAACCTGCTTCTTCAAACTTCTTTTCATATCGCTCACGCCCTCCCTATTTTCACCAGTTTCTTTCTTTCCTTGATTTTTCTTAAAAAATAGCACTCTGCTCGTAATTTTGATAACTAAGGTCGTTTATGCATAGAATAAACTACGGAAAATTAGAGTCAGTCTAACTTAGCATTCAAAAGAGAGAATTGTGACCCATTTTCAAGGATTTAGATAGCAGTGAACGGCACTTTTATTTTACTACTATTTATATAGCAGTTCTGAAAGTAAGGCGAGGTAAGTAAGGCTAGTATAACAGGGCAGAAGGGGAGAGAAGTGGAATAACAGAAGAGAGGGTAAGGGAAGACAGCCACATTTTATGAAGACATATACCGCGGTAGCAACTGAGTGGAAACTGCAAAGCGGACGTAAAACATGAGGTTGAATGGGTAAAACATATTCACAGCGATATATGGCAGAAGAGAAGACATGTGGAGACAGCCACGAGAGCGGAGAAGGAAGAGAAGGGAAACGAGGAAGAATGGATGCCCCAAATTCCACGGCATCATCAGCAAAGGGAAAGAGCACGCTTCGTATTCATTACTGAAGCGAAACATATTAGGTGTACAATACGAGCAAAGCTTTTTCCCTGAGATGGCGAAAAATAATGAGGCGATGAAATATTTAGGGAAATTGTACTATGATTTTTATAGTTCCTCACTCACTTTAATATCAAGACAAAATAAGGGTTGCTGTATATTAATCCACCGCTAATTTTCCATCTACGATATGTAAGAAAATAATATTTTAAGTAATATGTTTACTTTCATAGAAATAGGTGGTTAATCAATAAATCAATTCCTTGAAAACATTTAACCTCGATATCTCTTTTGTAAACATTTTGATTGTTGATAAAATTTGATAGTATAACCTTTTTTATATGCATCTGAATTTAGTACTTACTTTCCTAGGATCCATCAATTACCTAGAGAAATGACTCGAATGCATCCAAATTTCAATTGCGGTTGTTATATGGACTTCGGTGTGAGCAGCTCATCCTTGGCCAAATGAAAATTACTATCTACTACTATAGGAGGCGATAGATAGGCCTGTAGACTGGGGGCGATTAGTGTGGAATAGGAAGTGTATAAAATACGCGATTGGATTAATATTTATCTACCATTAAGTCTTCTTGCCTTACTGCGGCTTGAGATCAATAAATTGATTACACAACTATTTTGGGGCAATAAACTTTTTATTACATCCCTTTGGTATGGGATAATACTTTCACCGTCTTCTTCTTGTTTAATACCTTGGAGGCAGCATTCTTGAGCCATCTTAAATGAGATAAGGGGTTTATATCCGTCAGCAAGAACAAGGAGAAATAATAATTCCTACAGTGGCAACGGCTTATATATGCTCCCAATCCTCTGAAATGGCACTCGTAAGCACTTCAATAATGTTCACTTGAGAATCGACGAGTGATCACTAGCTCTCGGAGTATTCCATTGTATTAAATGTTCTAGAGGTGAAAGACGATCAAAAATAATTTCATGGTTGGGTTGGTTATCTACGATTGTTAATTCCAGAAATATACACCTGAAAACGTAGAAATCGTGAAGTGTGTAAATAAATTATCAAATGCAGAAAAGCCAAATGCGTATTACTTGTCTGTGGACTTGAAGTTTTTTAAATGAAATTTCCCGAAACGACAGAGAGCAAATCTCCTCCCTATCCCCCGGCATACAAGTTCATTCCAAATGAATGAGTGCAATACAGCAAATTATTTGCTCTAGCACAATATTTCACGAAAAATATTCATAATACGAATATCATTCCTTCGATTCAGTAAGTAGCTGCTTATAAAATATGTTGCAGGTCATGTGTATCAGTAATGCGTTGAAAAGGAATAATTTTAGTCTGAAATTTCTAAATGAACCTAGATTGATTAAATATATGCATATGCCATTTTTACAACCATGCTCGTTCATGTATCACGCTTATAGTGGAATAGCCAAGTATAGAATTATCCACATCCCCCACGGTTACATATTCACAAGATAGTCATCGTCTATTTTCTGAAGACTCTTCAAACAGAGGACTTTATTGACAAACACGGAAACACCCATGAGGGTAAATGAACCAATGGTCTTATAAAGAGTCAACGCAGGTGATAAGTGGTAGGATCTAAAAGGCTGTCGAACCCCGTGGCCTTTTGATGTGACCCCTTACGAACCTTTGTGTCCTCTAAGGGTCCCCTTTCAGGAGCAGAAGTCGACCCTTGACCCACTATCGACGTCCAACAGCCCATCTTTCGCTTGATTTATTCTTTCATAGGCACACCACTGCTCCCGAGCATAACAGACCCGACCCTGTCGATATATATCGCCGACCTTGGGATATAGCTCAAGTAAATCAAGGGTATCTCGATTAAGCATTTATACAGGCTTCGGAGAACAAACAATGCTCGTGACATGAATAATGAAGTGAAGGGTGAATATGGGAGCTGATAACTCATTACTTTCTGAGAAAAAATGCGTATTCGTCGAATTAGAGATTCTAGGAGTTAGAAATTCCTCAGAAAAAGACGATCAATACATTACCTATGCTTACATATCGATTGAATATAAAATTTACTAATAATATTTTGATTGCATGAGCTGAATGATCTCATGGCTATGCCTTGACTAAACATCTGTAACTTTTATAAAAATTACATTCAAGCGAATATAACAAAACATTGGTAAACTGGATACACGACTGTCATCGAGAACAAAATCTCATTGCCCCACTATATTTCCAGGGACGACAGAAGCGATTAATCAAATAAAATAAAATTTAAAAAAGAGTTTTTCCGAAGGGATAAGTATGGGAATTCGTTTTCCCTCGAACTATAAATGACTTTAATAAGGGATAGCCGTAATTTTGATGGAAAACTTGCTTTTTATATGTAAATGGCTAGGATCCTAACACCCCCTGCCACACGCCTTTATTGGCGGCTTTCGGCGTAGTATGTACGTATAGACGAAGCCAGCTTTTTCTAAAGACAAACTTTTAAACAAAATCCCGCCATTTAACCCTATACTCGGTTAAAAGGACCAAATAATTTATGTGATTCCGCAAAATAAGCTGATACTTCGGACATTAATTGGTTCATAAAACTGGATTTAATGTACCTACCTTATAAACACCACATCATCTCTTGAACACAATGATCAAATAGGTCAGGACATTCGTATAGGTCATTCACAGGTCAGTTAAAATTGATATTATTCCGAAGAAGAAAACTCAAGAGGCAAATTCGAAGCAATGTACTCCAAGGTGTCATTTTCTTGCATGACATTAGCACAAATCAAAAAGATGACAATTTTACAAAAAGAATACGGATTCATGTCACATTTCGACTTTTACATCAATATCAATTGACTGCAACGTCATAATTATGAATTGATGGAAAAGAGCCTAACAACAATAAAAGTTTTTGGATAAGTGGAACTTACTTAATTTACACTATCATGACATATCACTGTGTCGTTCCACTAGAGACCAGAAAAGTTAATTTTATGCTCCAAATAAAATCAGAATAAAATAGAAATGTGCTAATCAACACAATCAAAGTCCTAATGCTTCAATGCAGTTTTAATGGCAAGGCTGTACAGCAATATTGAGGAAAAATCCTTACGTTCGCAAAGATTATTCAGTGGCAATTAAAAAGATCAGGGCTAAACACAGAGGTTAATTTATCGGCAGATTGGAGTTTTTGACAAAAAAAAGCCCCCAACGATATACGTAATACGCAGTTTTGGGCTAAACTAGGGAGCACATAATAAATGAGTTGATACCTAGGCTATGGAATTAACTGTTTTTTCAATGGGGGAATAAACATTTCAAAGCAGTGAATGATAAAATGGCAAATAAATTGGGCAAAAATAGTAATGGAAACAAAGAAATAATTGCCGCATGCATAAAAAAGGTTTTGTTTCCTACTTTTAATTTTTGGTCCTTAATATTTAAGAGAAAAATAAATTACCGTACACCTATCACTTCCATTTTTCAATTCTTTCTCTCCTCATGCTGCAAGAAATTTTCCACTAGCATTATAACGTTTCTAGGGTTATCTAATCCAATTCCAAGTAATTAACACACTACACCAAAATACAAAAACTTAAGCCCATTGCCTAGCTCTGTCTCTTACCATGGTACTCTGTATTTTGCGTTGAATACTTAATTCATTATCTCCGAACTCCAGTCTCTCTCTTATAGCACCCCATTTCCTCATTTTGCTCTTTCCCATTCCACTCACAAGCTAAAACTTAGCGGTGAAGACGATACTCTCCAGCTTCTCTGCCCTGCAATAAATCCCTCCTCCAACATTCTTTGCGCGTTTTCCCAAAGTTACTTCTTATCTCGTTAATTTCGACCCAGCCACTTTTTCTAAGCGTCCCCGCACTCCAGGGCCATTCTGCGAAGTGAAATTCTCCAAACAGCAACTCAAGCACATTTATACTTCACGGTTCCTTTCTATGATCCTTCCAGTTATCTCCTTGGATATAGATAATGCGTGATCTAGGTATTATAGTGTTATATTAAAGAGATAAAAATATTTTATCTGCAATGACCAGAAAAGCAGGTCCAAACATTTTCAGTAATAATCCAAAAAGATATGTATCGTCAGTGGGATGGATATAAATGCAAATTAACGTAGTTAAAAAACTTATTTGTCCAACAATTAATCTGAATTCTGCATTACTGATAATATTCTTAGTAACATAGTACACATCACGTGTTAAAGTTTAGTATGTCGCCGTCAGTTATATCTCAATTTTTCTCGATTTTTGTGACGTGCGTCACCGATACTGTGTGGGGGAAAGATTTAATTATTAAGGCGATGAATAATACACTAGCTAGGTATGTATCTCAAGTTAATTCAAGTAAATTCCCGCCAACGAAGCGAAATGTCCTTCGAATACTTTCCCGATGCCTTGCCACGCTGGTTGCCCATCTCGCTAAATAGATGTAACAAGTATTTAAAAATCGGTGAGAATACTTATAGTTATAACCAATCCATCGAAATTGAGTGCATTAATAATTATGATAATTTTCTCTCCTCACTTGAGTCTCATCGAAAATTCGAAATAACTATTCCCCACAAATTCCCTCCTTTTATTGGAAGTAAGGAAATAAAACTTTGTAAGGTTCACTGTTATTTAATTATGGGCATGACCCGGGTTTCGTAACTTGGTTGTTTCGGTTACACCTGACGGTGCAACCAAGTAACGAAACCCGGGTCGTGCCCATAATTAAATAACAGTGAACCTTACAAAGTTTTATTTCCTTACTTCCAATATGGAGAGGTTTCACAAAGTAAAGCCTGAAGTTATTAGTTATATCTCTCCTTTTAGTTTTCGTTTATTTTTCCTATATAATTAAATGTTTCTGTGTGCCCACCCTAGGGCAAGAATAAGTTTAATCTATCCATTTTAGTGCTCGTGTGAGTCTATTTCAAACTTGGTAATATAAAAATTTTAATGGAATTAAGTGAGCTAACTCAAAGGAATTACGAAGGAAAGCTTATCGAAAAATATTCGGAAACTCGAATCTAACTGACTTGATACTGAACACCTACATCATCAACAAAAATATCGCGTAAAATAATCAAGAAAATAGAAGGAATCCCATCACAGAGGTCATTGTCTGCAGAACATGTTAATGGGAATTTAAATCAGTTAGTTGAAGGTACATGAAGTTGGCAAAGCTAATTTCCTCTGCAATTTCATAAATTTATCAGCAAAATATTGACAAAATTTTCTCGTATCCTCAATTTATAAATGGAAATCACTGACATTAAAATGACACTTAATATACACAAAATACCACCATATTTATTTCGTAAGGAGTCTCTCCGGAACCTCACCTCACTCCATCCAACCGGCATCAAAGGTCTTCACCGATTGGATTTATTTTAACGGCCAAATAATACCATTCCCTGGCAGCACTGCTGCGATAAAGCTTTCACTGGAAACACAAATAAACTCTCCGCAGCAATTAAAAAAATTCTGCATAATGAACCTGTCAGTGATTTTCTCTACAATGGAAAGGTGCAAGACAATCGTCTTCTCATGCGTAAAACTTAAGTCGTTGTTTCATGGCCGAATTAATTTTCAGCAAAGATGCCAAAGAAAAAGAAAACTCTAAATTTCATAGAATCAAAGATTTTATTGGTAGCAATAATGTGTGCATTAGAAAGAATTAAGTGAGTTGATTTAAAGGAATTACGAAGGAAAGCTTATCGAAAAATATTTGGAAACTCGAATCTGACTTGATACTGAAATCCTCCATCATCAGCGCTCTTTGAATTTCTCGTCCTCATGAAAAGAACGTCATCGATTTCGTAAAACAAGAAGAGTGAGAGAGAGCACTCAGAATAAAAACGGAAAGAGGATCGTGGGTTTAGAAAAAAACTTTAAAAAATGAGAGGAAATGAAAAAGGCCGAGTCGAGTGAATCGCTTCCTTTGCCTCCGGTTGATGCTCCTTCATCATTCAGATATTGTCGTTGTTTCCCATAGTTTTTCTGACGCTAACCGCGAGAAATTAAGCAAACGCGACAAAATGTGGCGTGGACCTTACACGCGCGGGAGATGATACTCCGCGGCCTCGTTGACGACTTTGCAAATGAAAAAAGGGTACTAACACGAGAACGGCGTAATGGACAATTTATGTCGCAGGACATAATTTGTGCATTACGCCGTCTCTACAGTAGTGTACCTGGACCATTAGAAGGGTGACGTCTGAGAGAGAGGTTTAGGGAAGGGGGTGGCGTAGAAAAGGGCTAAAAAGGGGTGGGGGAGGTATATCGTGGGGATTTGACTGGGGGAAGCAGAAAGGGGTAAAAATGAATGGCATTAGGTGGGAAACTTTGTTAAAGGGGTCAGGAGCTAGTGTGTTTGACCAAGGAGACGGCGCTAATGTGAAACGAAGCGGACTTAGTATGAACACGAAAAGTAATGAGACGAGGGCTAATGTGATTGGGAGTATGAAAGCAAAGATGATGTGTTAAAAGGAAAGGCAGGTACCAAAGGTTAGTGCAGAGAGCGGAAAGTGGTGAGGAAGATGGACCGTAAAAATGCCTCCCCTGAAGTTTGACCAAAGGTAAGATTACTTAAGGGGAGAGATATTCCTTCGCCTTGTGGGAACTGTGTCCTACGGCAAACTTTCGATGTCAAAACCAATGACGGGTGAGGGAACTTCGAGGCGCGTTCAAAGTCTTTAGACGTTATTAGCAGAGGAAAAGGAGTGTTATGGAGTGTAAATGACGTGGAACATGAGATAGACAGATAAGGAAAAATCAACGAACCTTGATTTCGAAGAGCAAGTTTGATTAAAAAAATTGGTGGAAAGCAGTGCCGAAAATTCTTTACATAGAATGAGTTATTAAAATACTGAAAGTTCTTTGAGTAAAATAAAATTAATTGAGAAATAATGTTTTTAAACCCAGAAGGGAGAATATTTTTATAGTTAACTTATGCACCAGATGAAACTCTTCTGGAGACTAACGAAGAACTAGAAATAATTTGAATTCAATAGATAAGATGAGTTTTACAGAGTAAGATAAAAAGGGAGGTTGTACCAGAAACTCTCTTTTTAAGAGTATGTTATCCCACAGCGGTAAAAGTTTCAGGAGATAACCGCCGAATCGTAATTAGCTTAAAGTAAACGAAAATGGCTGTGGTTTGTTCGTAAGTAGTCACAAGCATTTACGGTCTCACATATCTCAAATTTTGCGAGTGATGTAGAGAGACAAAACTTATTTGCTCAAGTTTATGGTAGAATTAATTCGTCTCTTTAAAGAAAGGCGCCAAGGGGACCACGGCTTAACCTCCCATCTGACGGACGGAGTGTTGCGCTTTAAATTTCCTCCACACAACATTCAAGCAAGGATAGGGCACTCTCAGAAAGATCTCTTCCGACGCCGAGATTTGAACCTGAGCCCACGGGGTAGGAAGCCACCATACCAACCCGATACCCTGACTAACGATTTTCTTACCAGAGATGTATGCGGTGCGATGGGACTGAGGAGAACATAAGCCGCGGTGAGAGAAGGGAAGGAAGTGATTCCGCATCGTTAGGGGAAGATGAGAGGGATTATTACGGGGAGCGTGGAGAACAAAAGGGGATGCCCGAAGGAACAAACTTTTGTGATGAGACGGAGTCGTTTGTTCTCGCTCCGAAGTGGAGCAGGTGGGCAAAATTGACCTGACCTATTAGAAGAGGAAATAATTAGCCTCACTATGATCTACGCGGAAAAAATCGGTGGTGCATCTAATATATTCCGTATTTTCCACCGTAGTTTCTCAACCCAATTCAGTTCTCTGTCTTAGAGCATTTGGTGCCATTAAAGAAATAAGGCTTTGATACACAAAATATCCTTCACCACTGAAGTCAAATTTCCTCATAGGATAAGTTAAAATCTTTACGGTAACACTTAAAGTAAGAAATATCACTAGTTTTCATTTTAAATGTGTGGTTGGTATTGTAAACAACAATGCTGTTGAATAGTGAAGCATCAGCACTTACTTTATGTACTTATTTAAAACTTTCAATTTCAGTTAGTCTAGCAATGATTATGAACGATAACTCACGATATTTAGGAATTAGCATTTGATACGATTCGGGAAGAATATGATGATTCATATTGTCAAAAAGAAATGAATTCAAATGGGGTTTATTCGTTTTCTCTCGTGAGTTAGCTATTTATTGTACGTGATTATATCATCCTCTTAATATAGAGATGTTTCTTAGCCAACATAGGCCTCGCAATCCATCTTTATCGAAATTCGTGAATATCTTGTGCATCACAGGCTCATGATTTCATAGAATATGTCAATCAAAAAAGGTGAAGCCAAAAATTTTACGCTGATAGAGACTTTAAATGCATTTCACGGAAGTATTGATATAATTTAACTATTATAATGAGTAGTTAACATTTACCTTCGAAGATGACAACTCATTCAGATACATCAGTGTAAATTAACAAGGTACAGACAGACAAGACGAGGTAATTTTTAACTCACTCAAAATTTGGATTTCAGATTCAACTACTTAAGAGGTAATTCTGGCAGAGGGTCAATCTTAGGTTAGTATTGAACTGCACATGATAAACTAGTAAATTTATATGGTAACTTAAGTCTAATGAATAGTTCAAAACGTAGAAACTTGAAAATTTCCAAAAAAGTTAATCACAGAGAAATTGCTGTCCAAGAGTTCATACTCAGAATTCCAACACCTGGTAAAAGAGAACAATGATCTAGATCTATTTTCTCAGGACATGGGTCCGATATTCAAAGTAATGCTTCCAATAAAATGAATTTTTCCTCCATTTTCGGTATACGTCGAATCTGGGTAAGAATTAAGCCAAGACACTACAGCAGGATGCTCTTTATTCCCGGTCCTCAGCCGGGATACAAAGATTCAAATGAATTGAACATTGGATAAAAGTAGCGAAGTACTAAACTTTCTCGTATACTCCGTACAGGACTGTAGCTGGAAGACGAGTACGCGTCCAATGGAAGGGAAGTAGCCTGGAGATTAGGTGTGGGTATGAGTGAAAGCGAAGAAGGAGGGTGAGTTGGCAAGACTATGAAGGGGTTTGGCGGGCGTATATGGCTGCACATACGCCACTCGGGGGCGGCCGCCCTTCCCTCTGGCGGGGAAATACTAAATCACCCTGAGGATGGGATGGAGAAGAAAAAATGGGGACATTTCTTCGAACACGTAGATAATAGCATTGCAGTTTCTCAAGTCCGCAGGCAGCAAAGCAGCTGATGGAATCGATATTTTTAAGAGTTTAAGCAACTCTTAACATGAAAGAGGCAAATTATTCCAGCATCCCTCACGTAGCAAGTTGTTACTTCCTAGGCTGAAATTCTATGCTCGCCAAACTTGGTGGCAAATTTTAAATCAGATCTTATTATCAGGACTTTAAAGTAAAAACTCCAATATTTCAGACTCGGAATCACTCAGGAATATTCAGATAAACTTGAATTTTTCACACACATGTGTTGGTAAGGACTGGCCATTACCTTAATATGTTATTATATATATGACATAAAATGTAAAAATAACGCTTGTTAATGAATTTATCATTTTCATAAAAAGGTCAGTAAATATGGGAAATAACTTCCAAGGAATTGTGCACCTTTGCCTTAAAATATTTAAATAAATACATGTCATCCAGCTTCGTTCATTAAAGAGTGAAATTCATAGCCAATAACAGCAAGGAAATCTTGACGCGCCTAATTAAGGGATGGAAAACCATGATAAATTACACTAAAACTCTTGTTGTCCCGGAGAATGACAAAAACAAGCAATTACAAACTCGCAAACTAAAATATAATATTGGCAAATAAACCCATGAATAGAAATAAGATACCACATAACGCCGCACCATCACATCCCCACTCGTAAAAAGTTCCTTTAAAATTGCTCACATCTTCCTGCAAGACACACCTATTAGGCACTTTTCATGAAACTTTTGAAGCACGTCATTTCCTTTAATTATTTTCGTTATTTACTATAGTGAGATTCCTAAAGTGAGAATCTCTATCACCAATCCTAAGTGACATGAAATAGAATTTTCAGGGATGAGACCCATGAGCTGAGAATGAAAATTCAATGGATTTGATGAAAGCCCTAAATAACGAAGTTTAGGCAAGGAGAGCATCACTAGGAATATGTAATCTGAGCATTCAATGCATTGGCTCCATACTGCCTAAAGGTGCGGGATATGATCCCAAGGAATACGATATGAGTTTTACTTTCTGCGTAGAAATATAAGGGTATTGAAAGAAAAATCAGAATGACTTAAGGTAAAAAAACACCGTATTCATGAAATCTGCTCTTTGAGTTAAGAATAGAGTGGTACCATTACTAGCTGTATGAAAAATTCAAAAACTTCACGCGCTGAAGAAAACATATTTTTATTCGCAAACATTTTTAGGCTAATAAAAACGTATATTGCGCTCCATAAACGTTTGCCACTGGCTAACTTTTCTCTGAAACGTGATTACAACATTGCCGTATTTAATTTTAAAGCAAAGACGCCAAAGAAAAAGGAAGCTCTGAATTTTATTAGAATCAAAGGTTTTATTGGTAGCAATAATGTATGCATTAGAAAGAATTAAGTGAATTGATTCAAAGGAAATACGAAGGAAAGGTTATCGAAAAAATATTCGGAAACTCGAATCTCACTGACTAGACACTCAAATCCTCCATCATCAGCGCTCTTTGAATTTTTCATCCTCATGAAGAGAACGTCATCGATTTCGCAAAACAAGAAGCGTGAGAGAGCGCACTAAGAAAAAAACGGAAAGAGGATCGTGGATTTAGAAAAAAAAAACAGCAAAAAAATTAGAGGAAATGAAAAAGGCCGACTCGAGTGAATCGCTTCCTTTGCCTGCGGATGATGTTCCTTTAACATTCAGATATTTTGCTTAATTGGGTGTAATGGCCTGGAGCGGGCAGATCATCATCTGGAATTGAGGGTTGTAAGTGGTAGTTTGAGGGAAGTAGGAGAAGGGAGGGAGGAAGAGAAATTCTGCTCAGGGGAGTGGAAACGTGTAGAATATGGAAAAGATAGGAAGGAAGAGAAGTAAATCCCATTGCCAATCCCAATGAGGAAGAGAGTGGCATTTGCCCTTCTTACAAGAAACGCCACCGTATTTGTGAAGGTGCGTTTACACTATGTGACATGTTACATAAACAAGTTACATTTAACATGTTTTACGAAAACGTTACATACCCGTGTAACAAGTTACATATATCAGTGTGTTACTAAACCAAAATTCGAGTTGTACTACAGGTTCTTGGTTTCCCGCACGAATTGGTAAAATGTGTAACATTTTACAGAAAAGAGGTGAGGCGCATGAGGTGGGGATAGCCAGTTGACGGGTGGGCTGCGACTGAATCTGTAACATGTTACTAGAGCATATTTGGCTCCTATGGACTGTTGTTATAAAACAAATGTTACATAAAACAAATGTCACAAGTAACTTGTTTATGCAACATGATACATAGTGGAAACGCACCTTAAAAGGAAGGATGATGCATCATCGAAAAACAGCCCTCCCCCTGACTCCTCTATAGTTTTCCCAAAATTTCCCTTTCCTCAAAACTCAACCTGTTCTATTAAAAGTCCCAAAAATAACCCATACCCTCGTAAAACAGTCAGGATTCTTCTGTAAGTATAAAGCATTGCTCTCCACTCTCTTTCTCCAACTCTTTCACGGCTTTCAGGTGTAGTGAACCCGTACCCGATATAAAATACTTGTTGCTCCATTCGTATGCATTCTCAATGCTCGTACTCTAAAGAAAATGGACGAGATAAACACTTCCTTCACCAAACTTTGTACGGCAAAGAAAAAACTTATGACATAATTACAACTTCATGAACCCGATGTGCTGATTATCATATCAACTGACTGAGTTAAAAGTAATGAATGCAGATAGATAGTTTAACATTTGCACACGAAACACGCTCGAGTTTTTTCACAAAAATTGCGACAGAGTGGTAAAACTAAATCATGCCAAATGAGCATGCACTTATCGGTAAAAAATAATACTCAATTTCCCGACTTATACGATCACTGTAGCCACCGGGGGCAGGCCGACCATTTAGGTTGAACAACCACAAAAATGTCACCACAAACACCTCCTTCCTCAGATTATTATGCCGCAGCGTCCTAGAGTGATACAAACACATGTAGGACGTGATCAAAAGAGCACAGAAATAATTCTGCGACTTAGAGCTAAAAGAGCTAATGTCAAAAATCTACACTTTTGTAATTACACCTCCACAGCACTTTTAATCTTGGGAACTCTGGAACGTAAAAAGGGCCAATGTCTGAAAACAAATAGGAAAAGTTAATGCAGTTTTTTACTCATTCAACTTAAAATAGGGTTGAATTCTCCATTATAACTTCAGACTACTCTCCTGAATAGTAAGGCACAGAATTAAATAATTGGCTTTCCTCAATCTGACACTTAATTTAATAGATGAATGAAATTGACAAGCCTCAAATGTATCTTAATACATAACGGAGTAATGCCAGAAGCATTCTCGCATTTACACCCATCATTCCGCTTAGAGTAATGAAACTTATCCTAAAGCACCACGTCAATAGCCAAGATAGCTTCTTCCGTTAGAAAACGTGGGGAGAGGAGTTGTAAGGTGGGTGAGTTGTGTGGTATTGCCACTTAGATGGGAATGGGATGTCGCGGCGAATGTTTGGAAGGGAAATGGTAGTGAGTGAGTTGGATGTCGAGGAGAAGATTCTACATTTACGTTTCCCTCAACCCATTCACTCACTCACCTGACTTAGACTATTCCTCTCAGTATCTAAACAGAATCATCTCACTTGACTGATTATGACTATACTTATTAGAACAATCGAATAATCGGATAAATCAAACGTAATACAGCGGACTCAAAACTCGTGGAAGAATAGCAAGTGAGATATTTCACGTACGGCCAAATATTATTTTTGCAAAAATTTAACGAACTATTTCACATTTATTAGGCCGAGTTAACCTACTCTCGCATTGAAAAAAAGCCCATCTGATTCAGAGTAAAAATTAAAATCTAAGTTCCCAACACACATAATCCTCATAATAACTCAAAATCTTCATTTCTACTTCTTCATGTACGTGAACCGACAAAACTAACGCAAGAAGAATGGTGTCCGCTATTTTCCTGACGCTTGAATACTATTTTACACAGTAAAGCTGTTAAATGGTAGTCGCTGGAGCACAGGTTTTAGATCGCGGCTTCAGAAATTATAAGCTATCAATACATTTCTCCTACGATATGATTCCACTTTGAAATGTATCTCAGATACAGGCGATAGAGGTGAAAATTATGACTACAGACGAACTGGAATGAGGACAGCTATTCCGGAAACTCCCCTTCCTGAATATCCTCTCGACGACCAACGGAGTTAAAGGGTTCCATTTTGGCGACGTCTCAACTAGGTGTTCAGCCAAACAATGTTTCCACTCGGAGATCCTGGAGAGAGGCGACACAATGGCAGCGGCGAGAGATCTACTTGTTGGAGCAAGGACGATATTTACTCGGATTAATCGGGATTCTGGGGAGCAGTGGATTATAACTGGAGCACTTCTCACGTCGACTCGGCCAATTATCTCGCGCGATTTGGTGCCAAACAACTCTCTCTCCTCGCCTAGCGTCACCCACAGGCTCCTTCCTTATATTTTTAGCTTCCTCTCAGCTCGTCTTTAGTCGAAGGGCATTGAGCAAGTTTCTGGTCTTTCACTGTGTTTGTGGCTGAACTGTTGATGATTAACATCGTATCCTGGTGGAGGGAACGGAGAAATGGGAATCCAAATGCTATAGATTGCCTTTTTTAATTTAAAGCAAACGGGGAAGTATGGAAATGATTGAAAAGTATAAATAAGTTATGCCTGGCACAAGAAGCACCATTCTTTATAGGAATAAGCAGTCTCAAATTTAATAATAATTTTTATAAGCTGGCAAATAAATTACCTGAAATTATAAGCAAATAAGTGTTGAAAATTGGCACAACACAATAATAAAATCTTCAGGAATATCACATGAGGCATACACTAATCAAAAGACACCTAATGAGGCTTTTTAAGTTATCGGAAAACTACAGCCTAATTTAATGATTAACATTTTGGAAAAATATAAACGAAAAATTATTTCCAATTAGAAACAAGGGAATCGTAACAGAAATATGGAGATATAACTAAAAAATTATATCAATTTAATTAATGCGCGGAGAAAATATAAATTTCCTAACTGACACTTTCGTAATAACATTTTTCCAGCATATTAGCTTTTAAATTACTTGACTATACTAATTGTAAAAGAAAATAACACTTCTAAGAAAATATTGATCGTGGATAATTGAGATGAATCCTTTCAATGTCCGAAAAATTATTCCCTAAAAAGCAGATACGTACTATTAAATATTGAATACTTAATTTTCTCTATATATGGTGTAGTGACCACCGCATAAATGGGTTTTTCAAATGCTGTTTATTCCATTGTTCGTCCAATGCAACAAGAGATTTGGAAATTATGAATATTTTTCATTTGCTTGATAATAATGCGAGTTACTAGATTGTAGTTTTAAAGTACCCAAAGAATATAATTATTTAAATTTCACGTTATGAGAAAAGATTTCAATGTGCAAATCATAGATTTTCTTCTAATATAAATTTCCTACATGAAGTTTTGATGCGTCAAATTTTCGAAAACAAAGCAGTGTTGCTCGTTCCAACTACCTATCGCACTCCAACTTCCAACTATCTTTGGAACTAAAAACTATAATTGATTTTAACTAACAACTTTAACCATTTTCCGAATTTTAGCCACTTATGACGAGAGGGAAAACGCAATTGTTACTTAACATGTCACAAAACCTGTACCAAATTCATAAATAATTAGATTTATATGGAAAATATGAAACAGATCCCTGAAATAGCAAGAAAAAACACCAAAAGGCTGAAAATGCTCTTTCAATTATTTCTAAGGAAACATAATTAGACAGGGTATTCAGAAGCAGATTTCATCTATGAGACATGAGGGCAATAAGTCATATTTTACTGTATTATGAAGTTTGAGTCCTTTTAATGAAGTTTATATAAGTATTTAAGCTAATTTGAGTATAATGTACGTTTAAATATTCAAAACTATCCGAGAAATTGAGTACGGATATATGCATATCCACAATAGAAATTTTCTTCGCAATTTTCAGAGATTATTTTTTGTTTCGAAAATTTCAGCTGAAGCTGCGAATTTTAGCGCTTGTAGATAATTCTATGATTCATAAGGCTTGCATTTAGCATAATCTTCTCTGCAGGCTTGCAAACTACCATCCATGCAATTTTTTGCGGGTAGCTTCGTTAATGGTATTAACTACCGAGACTAAATTAGGATATCGTCAGAGGGCTCTCCCGATGACGCAGCGCCGGACCGTGGCCACAACATGACACGTTAATCAAGCACATCTCCCAGGCTACAAGGATAATATAGGCAATATCAGACATCCGCAGTGATTGTCCACTCCCTCTAAACTTAGTTATTGAAATCATACCTACAGGCATATGTGAACTGAAGCTCCTACGAAGGAAAATATCATTATTCCACTTTGCAATAAAAACTTTTTCACATCTGTAAATTTTGTAGATTGGACACAATTTATGTTTGCCGTAGAAAGGAAGATTAAAGAAAATTTCTATATATTCTGGATCGGTATAATCATTTTCAACACTTATTTCAAGTCCTATCGTAAGCATTTTAAATCACGAACATATCGAGATTACATTCACTTAAGTAATATGATATGACATAGTAACACTTTTCAAAATCAATTAATCAAACTTGATTAGTGACAATTTGAACCTTCCAACTAAATGCCCAAATGTATGACACACATAAGTTTCTAGGGAAAAAATGTCATCCAATTTTAAAAGATGACCAATAATATATTATCATTAAACGGAATGTAACAAATCATTAAATATGGTGTTAAATAATTATCACATACTTTAAATGAACCTAATTTTATCAGAAACTGATGTGAAATATTTCCATGATGATTTAATCAGAGTCCAGAAACATTTAATTACAATATGGATGTACCTCCACGGCCTGAGATTTGACAAATTACGGATGAATTTTGGTCGTAAATATGTATTTACAAGTGGAATCAGGATAAGTCTATCCTTACGCATCACACGCTTCAAAACTCAGCTTCGATAATGACTACAGGCGAAATCATATTGTTCAAATTCCGGTTCCTCGTGTCAATAAAATTAAAAAAAAACACTGATAAAAGTTTATTTACAATAAGAGACAATAGTGGTTGATAAACTAAAACTAAATACCGTCACATTGCTAAAGGTAATTATAATGGTTACAGGCTTTATACAGCTGATGAAATAATTTATTCCATGAGTATTTCATCATCTACTGAATGGTATTTTCGACCATATGGTGACCCCATAGGATGCAGTAATTAGAAGGATAATTCAGCAAGAGAGCTTTTACTGCGCAATTTCCACTTTCGCAGGAGTTACTACAAAGGGTTCTATACCCGGTATTGTGCTTGAGCCCAAGGCGTGAGGGTTAGAGGTAAAGTCGGTAGCTATATCGCTGTTAAGAGCCTACGCTAACTCACTTCGTTATACGTTTTGAGGCATTAAACTTGATACTATATTAAAGAATGGTCATCTTCATTATGGACTGATATAAACTGTTTACGGCTAAAAGTTGGGTACCACTAGATGCATGCGCTTCGTATAGTATAGGGCTATCATTGGGCTCCGTATAGGGCTATCATTGGGGGTAAAATAGCTTCCAGAAATGACCACACATTCTACCGGTTAGTGATTTCTTAGCTATTCTGCTAAAAATCAGTCTTTCAAGCCAGTTGATGATATTGAATATAGTATCATAAAAAATGTATATGTTTCAGCGTATTTTAGACATAAGTAAAGTGGTACTAACTAAACCCCTGGACATCGAATAAAATGTCACCAAACGGTTACACTTAAAATAACTACAGCTTTAGCATACATTTATTCCTTATCCTTGCAATTAAAAAGGAAAAATAAAGTTATTTTCGTTCCTAATATCCATGTGCGGAATAGTAAGGTCTCCAAATTTGAATACTTTCTCGGGCTACCAGCATTTAAATTCTGATTTTAAAGTGCAACTATTTACGGCTCTAAGGAACCCAATTCGAAAGAAAGAGAAAAAATATTAACATTTATTTTCTTAATAAATGATAATGTTCACGCTCATTTTAAATCCATAGTAAATCTGTTTATGTAGTTCTACGTAGAGAGGGCTGAGTTTAAGGAGATTCGAGCATAAAAATGACCAATGGAATCGAATTTAAGCAAGTGCTACTAGTATTACTTAACAGTTGTGATCTAAAGACAAGGCATACTTTCACGAAATATGTTAGAGTTTAATTCTCGACAGCCTCTCAGATCTGACAACAAATAAGAAAGGAGGCTAGAATAGTTTTACCTCCTCCGTATCAAAGAGTCGGAAAATATAAGCGTTCAAGAGTCACATGAGTAGCATTTTCAAGGGAGTGTGTTTAAAGGGTTCTCTTTTGAGGCCACTTGTGCTGATTTGGAGCGGCTATTTTCCTTCCTCTGCACCTTACCTTGTACGTGCCGAGGTGTTCGACGACGCAGGGCAGTGAGGCATCCCGACCGAGGGCCACCGTCACGTTCGGAATGGGCTCTGCGAAGCGGGGTTCCTCCGACAGCGCTAAAATGAAGAAAATACTCAGATTACTCGCTGGATTCAGCGTAGAACACATAATACGAAGCACAACTGACACTGGGTGAATACCAAAATATCCTATTCATTTTAGGAAGGAATAGTTTTTTTTCGAAATAGAAATAACGTGGCTACTTTGGCTATTGCTTCCTATACACAATCACGGCAAATACTCAGTAATTCTCTGTAGCTCGGACAGAGGACGTGAAATAAGTGCCGGCGAAAATGGTAAAAGCGTTGTATTTAGAAAATATTCATTTCAGAATCATTAGAAATGAAAGGTAGCTGCTCTTTCCACAAATATTTAATACGTACGCGCGTTTGACATCATCTGGTACAAGAGATGACATGATGATGGCCCTTTGAGCCGAAACGCGCCGTACGTATTAAAAATTTTTAGAAAGGAGCAGCTACCTTTCACTTTAATAGGTTGAACTTATTTCATAACCACCTTACACGAGATACAAGCACTACACACAACAACAATACCCTTCGAGATACAAGGCAGCAATGTCCTCAGGACGCCAGCCCCGGCGGCAACGAACACTTTAATCTAACTCTTACTTATGCCTCGTTCAGTGTACGATTGTCCCAGCGATCGTCCTAACGATAGTTGGCAGAACTAACTGTATGAATGCATGTCCGGACAATAGTTCACGTAGTTCCGAACGCTGCCACTTTACGATGGTTAGGCGCTGTAAAACCGGAAGAGAACGTGACAAGAGAAGGATGAAAAGTTTTTAAAGCTCCCATCGCTCTATTTTTTTCATGGATTTGTCCAAGCAAGGAAGAATATGGGCAGAAGAAAAATTATACGTAAAATACACGTTGAACACGGTAATATCTTACTTAACCACACACACCTCAAAAGCTTAACTGTCAATTTCTCGGTCACTTTAGATTTCATAGCTAGAGGGCAGCACAGGTTTTAACCATCGTTTTGTGAATACGCGGTAGTTCCAACGATCGATGACACAATCGAAATCTCAACGAGGCATTAGTATAAACAGAATGAGCTTTGAGCAGGGTTGTTTAACGGCGAACCATCTCAATCAAAATGCCAGCTGAAGTTCTCCAAGACGACCAGGGGGCGAGGCTATAACACGTATCAGTAAGTGAAGAAAAGGCTGGGTAGAATTGGTAACGAAATGGCTGGAAAAGGAATTAAATTCATTTGCTATTGGAATTTGCACAATTATTTTACCCCATATTTGGTGAGGGCTGTGAAAGAATTTTTTTTTTCACACCTCGCATGTCCATGTCCATGGAAGGTGTGAAGTTGAATTTCGAGATAAAATTTGTCTGTACCTTATTCTAGTTTAACGCATAATTAATAAATTATTAGGTCACACCATTCTCTATCAACAATCAAATTTTTCGATTTCATGGCTTGTTTTCTCATCTTGATACATTCAAAACATGTAAAATAAATATTATTTACAACACACTTTTCTAAAATCTGACGCATGACCGCATTCCTCAGTAGGTAATGTAGTAATTCGTCCTCTTTAATATCTTATTTGTCAATTTCCTTCTCCTTTTTTTTCCAATTCTCATGACTTGACCATCTAAGTCAAAAACTACTTCCTTTTGATTTTAATGATAAAAAGTTAGAGATCTTAGATAATCAACTATTTTAACAAAAATCCTGTAACTTTATAAATTCATGCTGCAATTTACACACAAAGTGCTTTCTTCATATTATAATTCCACGAAAGAGAAATATTCTCCGTAGGCAACTTAAAACTTTCTAAAAATTGTAGGTAGCTTAAACTACTGAAAATTTTACATGGGTGTAATGAGTAGCCAACTGAATATGCTAGACTTTACAATTCCTTCAGTAATCCGTGTATCAATTGGTCTGCATCGGCAATCTTTCAGAATCTTCAGGATGATTGAAAAAAGCTTACGATATTGTTGCCGAAATACATTAAACGCAGGGTAATCTCCTCTTTAGCATTTCAGACTCACGTTTCTGAGGAACATTAACCACCAACCACCGAACACCATAGTTTTGCTTTTTCGTCAAGATTTCCCGTTTTTGCTACCACACGAAGCCAAGAATAAGTCCATACTTGCTTGTTGGTGATTATGGCCAAATTTATGAGCACTATCTCAAGCTGTTCGAGTGAACGGAAATTAATGTCCTTCAGGAAGAAAACGTTTCTAATATCCAATTTTGAGCCCTAAAACCGCAGAATATAAGTTGTAATATGTGTAATCTAAGTAAAATATCTATACGGTCATTTATTTTTAAATGCTATTTACGATTTTTTTATCGCAATATCTGTCCTTAATTTTCTATGTAATGCGAATATCTTCTCTAAAAAATGAAATGAAATAAATGCAGCTCCAATTTTTGCTCGAAGAGAATTTGAAATGCTTTCACTTTCGACGATTTTTTTCAGTAACCTACGGTAGCAAGTCGTAAAATACCATTCATTGTAATATTTTAAATTACCAAAAACAGTGGCCGATAAAATGGTGGATTTATTCCGTGAGTAAACTTTTATTCTCACTAATCTACGAAAAAATAGTCACGAAAGATAAAACCCAAGTTGATCACTTCGATAAGAGCTTGAAATGTAAAAATGAAATTATTAAAAAATTACCACATGGCCAAACGAAGTTGGGAAGAAAGTGGAAATCTGTCAAATCTAGATCCAATTACGATATAATTCGATCAATGAAAAAGATACTAGCATGTAAAACACTATGGATAAATATTAATTATGGGTCATTAACACGAAAGCGTGTATTGACTCATGAGATCAGTTGACTTGTACTTTTGCAATTTATAACTGTAGAACTTACAGCACTTCAGAGGTAATTTATAGCTGAAAAAATGAAGTAATTTCCAAATTAACAGACGGCATTAGAATAGGTGAAGTTTATGTTCTTGCACTTGCTTTGCTCACACCAAAATTTGCATACACCCAGCATCCATTCGCAATCATAGGGTGTATCTCTATGAAAATGCCAACTCCATTACAGCCATTATCTAGGAAAACGTTATCTACAAATAAAGCAATGCGTTTTCGTGTGCAAACCTCGTGATTCTCTACAGCATCCTAGGAGACAGGCATACATTTAGATTTAGGAGCCCATTCCTTGCTTGCCTTGCTTGCGAATTACTTCCAAGTTACATGAATAGTTTTCTACCACTCAAGCAGTGTTACCAACTCTGGCGATGTTTTATGTTCTACCATAATTGCTAACGTCGCACACACTATTGCCGGTAGGGTGCACTGGGCATTGGCGCATGGGCGCAATGAACTCTTAGGTAAACTCCTAAGGGAGAAGTTTACAGACTGCAGAAAGCCAAAGCCTTGCATATATCACATTTACGACTAAATTATCCACTCATGATATTTACCTGCACGGATTTCACCGTAGCAACCCACATCTAACAACCCTATAGGGTCAAAAGAGGAGACTTCATGATTAATCAAACAAATATGTTTAACTTAAGAGAAGTTATTCGAAATGAAATCGGAATCTTCTTACAATGTTTATTTGTAATAAAATTAAAATCATCTTCCATCATTAAATTAAAAAGAAGAACTTTGTGCTTTCACATTAATATTTATTCACGACCATGGTTTCAACGTTAGACGTCATCATCAGGTGACGTCTAACGTTGAAACCATGGTCGTGAATAAATATTAATGTGGAAGCACAAACTTTTTCTTTTTAATTTAATTATGAATCGCTTTCACCAAGTTACGCCTCAAACAATCAATCTTCCAACATAATAGGAGCTAAACCAACCCATAGCTACAAATACAATTTAATAAAGTATTGCAAACATAAAATTAGTAATTCGTGTGAAATTTGATCATAATTTGACATTTGGTTTTAATTATTAGAGTAAATGTAAATTCACGTGTGATTGAATAGGGGGTCAATATCATTACTTTGAGGCCAAAGCCATGTAGCTCCTTGAATTATGACACAAGATACAATTAGGATCCCTCCAAAATCAAGTGTGGCATTAATTGCAATTATGTAAATCTTTATAAAAAAGAAATCTTGAACACAGAAGCCTATTAACGACTAAAGTATACAATAGCATTCATGACTTAAGCAACAACACATACCGGAAAAATTAACCGGTATTCGAAGCTGAAAGCCAAAATTGCATCTCGATGCAAGGATTTTGAGAAAAATACTGAAAAAAATTATAAAGCTAGCTTTATCATTGATTCAAAAACAGTGATAGCGAAAGTTTAACTAGGTTATAAGTAAACTGATCTCATGAGTTAGTCCGAGTATTTGAGTAAGGAGAGTGTGGGGATACAATATGGAAATACATTGTCAATTAGTAAAATGTCTTTTCACGAATAGTGCGATATTTATTTTCCTTATATACATTGTTGTAGCAGAACTGTTTTCATCATATGGAAATCAACTGTGAAAAATCAAATTAAAGCACCAAACTACGAAAATATTGAGATGAGTATGTAGTTTTAAAGGAATATGCATATGCAGAGAAGATAGAAGTGGGCAACTGTTACTAGCAAAGCCTGGAACTCACGAGCAAGGATGATGCTGTCTGTTGAAAAATTAAAATTGTTCTCAATATTGAAGACACTGTTGGATACTAGGTCATCCCATCTTCTCACCCCAAGCCTCGCCTTGGACTAAATCATCTAGCGCCCCATCAGAAATGCAAACTCCGTCTCCACTGACGTTTTGCCCCGAGGGAACTTCCCGGACATAGACTCCATCTCCGTCTGCGCGCACTTCATTGCAGACCGTCTAGGGCACCCTTCTACCCACACTTCGCAACCTTACAACAACAATGAGCCACATTTCATGGCACCCTCGCATGACGCCAAGATTGAAATGGACGAGACTTGCGTTTCGCCGGCGCGCAATTAGCCAGGGGGCGACCTCTTGCTAGCAGCTGAGAGATACATGTCATCACTCGCCCTCCTGCTAGGAATACTTCTACCACACACCTCAACTTCTACCACATCCTTACCAGACACCAGTATATTCTCAAAACATCAAGGCTAATCATCAAATATTCGTGGCTTGGCCTTGGCCGACTTTTTATCCCGTGTATTTAAGCACAAATTCCCTCCAAACATAAGTACCAATGAATGAATTTTTCTCGGGTTCTCAGTCAGGTTAATCTATATTCTATAAAGTCCCCTAACGACCACTCATTCATTCATTCATTCATTCACTCACTCACTCATACAACTGTTTGGGGTGAACGAGACGAGATACGACAAAAAGTCTTATGTAGACCCCCTCTAAAATTGTCTGAAACCCCAGGAAAAATTATGAAAACTATAAATTTCCAATTATTTATCTGTCTATTCATATAAAATTGAGTATGGGGATTAGTTCAAAAAATGACCACCAAATTCCAATGGCGGCGGGGCAGTCATACAAACAAACAATCATAGCAACATATTTGTTTATGCAAACAAGAGGAGCTATATTGGGAAAGAAGTTAAAGGAATCAAAAAGAAAAACTGATAAATATAAGGAAGGAAATTAAGAAAGTAATATTTGAAGTGTCTATTTCTTTGCGTCTTCTTTCCGTAAGAACAAACATCTGTTTAAATCAAAGCGCATTCAAATGAAAAGCGGAGAAATATAAGGTAGGAAATTAGTTGTTGTGTTTGGTATATTACATCGAAAGTGTGGTGGTTATTAATTTCAAAGTTAACAAGTGCACTAAATGCCAGTTTAGAAATGTGATTCGTGCTGTTGACTATAGTTCGTATCTTGTTGGCGATACACGATTGTAGTAGAAAGACTTTTAAACAAGTCTTACATAATATAGGTAGGTAAAATGATTTTATTTTTTCATTTTTTGTGATGGTGATAACTTTTTATTTTTGTTTACGTTCTTTTTTCCGTTAATGTCCTTTTTAATGCACAATGTTATCCGTGAGCTGCAGGAGTTAATAGGCAGTGAATAATACAATATGGAAGATAAGTGCAAATAAAGGCATTTCTTATTCAATTATTTGTCTTGCGAAAATCACGTTTCTTTGAGTGACTAAGTTATTCAACTGTGAAAATTATCGAAATCTTGACATTCACAATGTCTTGTACACCAAAGGCTGTGATCCGTTACTCACCAGATTTATTGCGCATTGCGTTGGATATTAAAGCTGAGATATTTGTGTATCTCGATTCATTAAGACTTAAAATAGAGGTATTTCTGAAGTGAAATCATTCGCGATCACGATAAATAATATTTCGATAAAATTCGTTATACTAGCCCCAATTCATGCTAAGGCGCATTTGTTTCTAGATATTGATATTCAGTCCCTACGTAATTCGCTTACGAAGGGGAACAGCTGTTACATCTTATTCATATATCAAGAATTTGGTTGAGTTTTGTGGAAAATAATTAATAAACGTGTTTTTCATTGTAATTCGTAAAGTCGTTATGTTATGATATTACGTATGCATTGGGTATTACAGTGGAACGTGGTCTCAACGTTTTTTGTATCTGAATTGAATAAGTTAGAGAAACTAGATATTTATTTTACTTTTTTAGCCCCTCAGAAAAACGTTTATCTTTATAAATATTTACATTCATATTGTAGCCTACGTACCATGCGCTCGTTTTACGTGAAAGTGGAAATATTACTTATACCTAAGCTAGCCACCTTAAAAGTAAACGATCCTTAAGTAACAAGTAGCAAACAAAAAGTGTAAGACCTCCCACAGTGAGCATAACAGGCCGCAGGCCTTTTTCGGGGGGCCTTAGGGGGGGCAGAGCCCCCCCAGCGAGCAAAGCGAGTTCTATCATATAAGCCGACGTTTCGAGAGAAGACTTGTCTCCCATCGTCAAGGCCACGTTACTCTATGGATGCCCAATTTCACACTGAACCGATACGACCGTTTACAAGGACAACAATACGGCTCAGGTGTTGTCCAATTGGCTGTAGGTCTTTTGAAATTCTTTACGTTCTTCCCTTATGTTTTTTTATACAGCTGATTACAGGTCTCCATGTATTGCTGAGATAAAAGCCGGTTTTTGAAATTGAAAATTTTTGGATCGAGGCAGATTTCTATTGCCTCCTGAATTATCCGGTACCATTAACGCTGTGCGTGGCAAAGGATTTTTGTATCTCCCCATCTAATAGCATGGTCTTCATTAATGCTGTATTCCGCCACGGCCGATTTTTCTGGTTGCGCTAATCTGAAAAATCTTTGGTGGTCTTTTAGCATCATCTCAACCGTCGGCCGGTCTCCCTCACATATTTTTATGTATTTATTTCATCAATAGCATTCACCAGGAGAATTAAAATCGTTTATAAGTAGCCATTATTCGTTAACTATGGCGTGACTTCTTGGAATCGACTTATAATCGAAATAGTGAAAAGTAAAACTTTGTGAAGTCACATATCAATGGAAGCCGAGTTTTCAACGTCACCTCCACCAAGTTGAAACATAGGTCGTCCATCAATTAAATTATCTGGATTTACTAAGTTTACCTTTTGAATATTGGAGAAGTGCCTACTTATTTTTAAAAATTGTACAAGATTTAAGGATTCATACACAGCAATCCAATTCAAATGGTATAAATTCTCAAGTAAAATAGAACAATTCTGGCACAATATACATTTGAATTATATTTTCCTAATCTCTTTTAGTTGAAATTCCGTCTATGACTCACGCACAAAGCGCTTTAACATTGCATAGATATTAGTAATGACAGGGTGAAGATAAATTCACCCAAACGAGCTAAGGGCAAAAGGAAACATCGCAAGCTTTATCTTTTACGATTAACTGATTCACAACTCATCTAACGTTTGTAGGGAAGGAAGAGAGCATGCGATAAACAACACCGACAAACCGACAAAGATATTTATACAAGAAAGTGTGCGAGGTAACAGAGGGTGCTCGAGGTGGGGTAATAGAAAATAAAATAATAAAATGGTGGAAAAGGTTAGGAAATAAACGACAAATAAATTTCATAGCTTTATGAAAAATAAATTGACCCAAATGAAGAAAACTGGACGTCGGAGCGAGCTTGAATCGACTTCGAGGCATTTGAAAAACCAGGCAAATCAGAGAGGCGATTATAACCTTCAAGACGAGAGTGAATGAAAGCAACGATAAACACAAAATGGGGTATTCAAATAGGGGAGAGTAATTAGAAGAGAATGAAAGTAATGGCCCTCGACTTGTACAGAACTGAGGAGTATTTCTCTTTCACGCAAGACAAAATATTGCTCATTTCGTTCGTTCACGGATCCTAAATAATAACATTTTCCGTTCCCTTTCTCATCATCCATTTGCTTTTCTCTCTCTAAGCATTCTTCACAGTTCAATGTTCATTAAATTTTTTCTAAAAATCCACGGAGAAATAAATAATTCGCCTTGACCGGGATACGAACCCGGATCCCCCAATTTCCGGTCAAGTTCTTAAGCCATTAAAGCTGCCGAGGCGTCATTCCTATCTGTGGAGATTTAAGGACACTTCCGCACGATGTGGTATGGACCGCTACGCATATGATGCGACAAGAAGTCCTAACCGTGCGCACAGCGCCACAGCCGGAGAGCAAGGCCCAGACATAAAACACAAAGAGGTGTTCGCTCTTGACTAATTTAAGTATACCTGGACTAGCCACGGTGATAACTTTACAGGAGTCACCCTCAATGCAAAAATTTTTCGAAAAATCCCTCTCTAGGTGAATGATTTTTCGCACGTTTTGTGCATTACGGGTGACTCCCGTAAATTTGTGACCGTGAATAGTCCCGGTATACTTAAAAAATTAACAATTTTATGGATAAAGGACGAGAAAAGTGTCAATAACAAGGTTGAGATAATACATTTTTCGAACAAAGGAGAATTTGCTACTTTTCTTTGTCTTTTTCTATTACTTCAGCTTCTTCCCTCAAATGAGTCAATGTGCCATTCAAAAATTCTAAAAACTTTTGTTTTCAATATAATTTTCTATAGATATTCATCAAAATGTATTTGGTACTGCGATTGTGTTACATATAGATTTAAATGTTAGAACCGAAGATTTCTACTCGAATATATGCATTAATCCTTCAACCCTTCAACCCTTCTCCACATTCCTTAGACCCGTTCTGCGCAATCCACGCATTTGCCGCGCTTAACGCACCACATGCACTGCCCATGACCGCCTTTCCTCTCTGCACACCTCTCCCGAGAGCATAAATCAGTACCTCACGGGCCATTTGTCAGAGGAGAAGGCGCCGCGCGGCGAGGCAATCCCAAATTTCGAGTCGCCTCGCCCTGCCTCACTGCTGAGGCCGGCGGTGCCCGCGTTTGCCCAATGTATTACGTATAGAGGCCACAGGATGAAAGGTGACATGTTTATACTTTCTCCACCACTTTATACTTTCCTTGTCTCCTCGATTAAGCAGGTGCTTTTGTATCATTCTTCCTCAATCAGCCTTAATCCATCTTGTCCGATATAGCCCATAAATTTCCATGAAGGAGAATGACGCCTTGATAGCTTAACTGCTTAAAGCACTCGACCGGAAATCGGAGGGTCCGCGTTCAAGATCAAATCAAGACGGATGATATTTTCTGTGTGGAATTTTTGCACAATTTTGCGGGTGACTCCGTAAAGTTATCACCTCGGCTACTCCCAGTTTACTCAAACCAGCCCTATACTTCATTTCCAACTTTCGACTTATATGACCGGGTAAATCCCATCGGCCCTTCCCCTTAGAGAGGAATTCATTCCTCTTAGAGAGGAATTCATTCCTCTCTAAGTATGCAAGATCTGCGAATCCACACCCTAAGTCACTTCATTCCTTTAATTTCCGCTCTAATTTTCTCATAAAAAAACCAAGCCGCCAGTTAATATTTTCCTACTATTTCACTGCGTGACAAAAATAACAAATTTACATTTAGCTCCCTAATTTTATTTCTGAGCCTTTTGAAATGATTAGGTCAGGATTTTCTTAGGAACATAGAAGGGAATAAATAAGTGACTTACTTTTAAATGCTCCAACACCACTATTCCTGAAAGCATCAGCATTCCAAATTTCCATTTAACATTTTTTCTCCATCATCTTGATTACCAAATGTTTTTGAGAGCTTATTAAAGAAATTTCTACACCCAATATTGTCAAAGTTCGACGTTCCCATACATTTAAGAAAACTTCAATGAAACCGATCGAAGTCCACGAATTATTAATGCTGATTACGATGAGGAAGAAAGGCTGATGACAGAAAGGGCATATTCAACGTGAAGAAGGGCTGAAAGTACCTAAGAAAGAATGATTCTGACTGCACCCAGCACAATTGAATATATAAGGATCCATGTAAATCGCCGTCAACACACAAAGGCTTGCGGGTAGGGTGCTGGCTTCCGGCCGGGAAAGTGTCACTTTCACTCACTGGTTGCGGCGCGTACGGCTAAATGCTGCGCCTGGTTGTGATGTGCTGAAAGGTGACGAGTGAATAATGGTCCCAACTGGAATGCGATGTTTTCTGCGCCATGATTACGTTCGGATGGTAAAATCCTAATTTTTGAATTCGAAAGAGGGCATGCTTTCTACTGTTAGTACGGCCACATTTCACCCAGGTTTAGCCACGATTTATATGATTGGTTGTGGAGGAAAAAGGATAAACTATCAATTCCAAATAGCTCTACCACACGAAAGTCGTAGTTGGTGTATCCTTTAAAAGGAAAGATAACACAGAGATCAAATCGAACTATATTTTCCCATCCTGGAAAGCATTCCATTATACGAAAGTATAAGGACTCAATGGATATTTGGAATTAAATAGAGTAGAGCAAAAACTGGCAATCACAGAGAAATATGGGCTTGTCAGAAATTAGTGAATATATGAACTCTACAAAGACGTATTACTGATTTTTATACGAAAAGTATTCATTACGGAAGTATGCTGCATCTTAAAGTGCAGTCAGGTAAAAAACATGTCCAAACATTTTCAAAATAGGAGACTCATTGCTCTGGAAAAGTCAGTTTCGGAATAAAAAGGCTTTTCAACATACGACACTATTATAATAATCAATAATGTAATTCGGAATTTAAAACATGATTTAATCTAACATATCAAAGTACTTGAATCCCCACTTCAGGAAAACGAACCTGGACGATTGTGTAGTAAACACAAAGGGAATACAAGAAGCCAAGTACATGTATAAGTATTCCTGAAAAACAGATAAGTTCTGAATGCCAAAAATTTTAATGATTTCTGCACGGAATAATATTATCTCTGGTGTCGGAGACATCCTCATCATCATCACTGTCGGACCGTAGATTGAAAAATAGACTAAGCCTTTTAGATAAATTCAAGAGCAGTGTCTTTTCTAACGAAGTTAACCATATCTTACAGACTATAACCATAACTTACTACGGAAGATCACATCATATAAATAAAATAAGAGAGATAGATTGTAGAACAGACAGATTCAGAATGTCATTTTTTCTACGATCAATAAGAGATTATAACGGCAGCGATAGAACTCATAAATAGATTGCATGACTAGTAGTGTAGCTAACTAACCTATGTAAAACTTAATGCGTGTTTCTTAATTTTATTATTATTTCTAAAAGCATATAGTAGTATAATTTGTTAGTATACGTGACGTTTTTTGGACCTTGCGGTGTGCATGTGGGAGTCCAATTGCATGCTGGTGATTGATCACCACCTGCCAAACACCCTAGAGGTGGCTCGCAGGGTATTATGTAGATGTAGATCACTGGTTAACAATACTAAGATGGGTTTGACGCAGCTCTCCAATCGATTCTCCTATCAGATAATCTTATCACACCCACGTATTTCATCACTTTCATATCCTTCTATATCTGCACCATGTATTTTGTTCGGGGTATTTCTTTTTAATTGTTGCAATCCACTTGTCCATCGACGATTGTCTTCATCAGGCCATCATGTCTCAACATATGGCCTACAAGATTGTTCCGCCTTCTTATTAAGCTTTTCATGAGGCTTCTTTTCTTTCCTACTCTTCTTAAGACTTCCTCATTGCTAAATCGGCTGGTCAACCTGATCCTCATGATTCTTCTGTAGCACCACAGAAGGCATAGAGATCCTGAAAATGTTTGCTGCACACATGTCATTGACTAAGTTCTGCGCATCATATTTTAATAAAATACTTTAGGGAGCGTAGAAAAAAAATTTGACTGAGGATTTACGTGGCAAATGAGAAAGAGAAGGGAAGGTAAGAGGAAAAGTGTTACAAAGAAAAAGAAAGAAGAAAAACAGAGGGAGAAGGATTCGGGTTAGCGACAAACGGGGCTTTCTCGGCGTATTTGGGAGGACAACACTTTCCACTCCTTAGCACTTGTTTCTGACGAAATCCCGGCGTGAAATTCTGGCAAGAGCTGACGAGGTGAAGATTGTATGTGTTTCTGGAGGACTGAGGAATTACAGACAGGTGGGCAGAAGGGAGTGTTCTCAGACGCTTCATCAATTTTCGATGGATAATTTTCCATTTTCCAATTCTGCATAAATATTTTAAGGCGGCTAAGCCAGTTGTACTATCATATTACCCCTTAACCCATTATAATCCAATGCTAAATCTATGTAAATCAAAAATGCATACATTTTCAGTTCTACTCAGGAACGATTTAAACAACGTATTCTTTTGTACTGTAAAGTTAAATGGCGGAATATCTAGCTGCCACAATAATTAAGAATTAGTACAATATTTTCACATTTTTCAAAGGAGAAGTATAGAAATGTAATTTATCCTATCTATTTTTCAAAGGAGAAGTATAGAAATGTAATATAAATATCTCCTCGGAGAAGCTCTTCGTTAGAAAGTGTTAACATGGCAGCAAACTGAGGAGGAGCCAACTTTGCAACCTTAAGTGCTCTCGATGCAGATACTAGTCCAAAAATCTTCAAATAAGATTTCTTTCCGAAGGATATTTCTAAGTTAGTATATTAAATTCAATAGGATGAATATACCACTTTTTTCATTTGAAAAGATTGAATACTCATCTATACTTTGAAATAAACATGAAATAATGGTTTCCAAAGCAGATATGAAATTAGTAGAAAAAACTTTCGCATGTAATTCACAAAGTATCTTCATCTCAATCAATTTAAAGCGTCAAGCAAATGATAGCTTGAAAAACTGTCAGTAAGTTTCAATACATTTACCTACAGTATGCAGATTCTTAACATTACCGAGAACCTTGAGGTTAGCCGCTCTTTCACAGCAACTACGCTTGCGAATTCAAAGTTGCGTGTCGCGTGCGTGCAAAGTTGTGTTGCGTGTATCGTTCCTAGTATCTATTTCGCCTTAGGTTGTCTCCCGCACGTGCAATGTCCTCTAGGGCTATTTGCACCTATACCAGTTCATAGACTAGCGGCAAATCATAATGGATACGCAGCGAGTGATGGATAGAAAAATTTCGAGTCTGAAGAAGACAATGTTTCTAAAGAACATATACGGATTCGACGGCTTCCACAGTAGGCAGACAATTTTACATGAATAGGTATTATTCTTTGAGGATATACTCTGTTGCAGAACCAACGTGAACTCTCCGTTATTTAAACAAGGGTAGTAAAAATGCAATACCACGTTTCCAAGGCATACAGCGAGGAAGGATAAAGGAGTATTGGGAAAAGAATGCACTGGGTACTAAACGGGATTTAAAGGAGGTATTACGTGGTCACACGCCCCCAAAGAAGATATGTATATGTATGAATGTGCATAAGGAAATGGTATAGTAGGGTGGAACGGGAATGCACCAGCGCCCTCCGGAATACAAAGTAGGCACGCGTAGTGTGACGTTAAAAAAGGAACAATTCGAAGATGACGAAGGAGGTGCAGTGGAAATAGCAAAGGCAGAAGCTGAGTTCTTTAGTTGGATGGCGGTATAAGGAAGAGTATGATCCAGCACAGAGGTCAATCATGGCCCACTTGGACTTATATTAGAATACTCGTAATTAGTGTGGGACCCGTATGAAAAGGGACAAACAGAATCCATCAAGAAGGTGCAGAGAAAGGCAAAAAGATTCGTCATCTTCGAAAGATTAATGGGGGAAAAAAAGACAAAATTGTCAGTGAATGCTGAAAGTACTGAAATGGGATTCACAAGGACGGAGGAGGAAAATAAGTAGGCTTTGCGCACTCTTCCGCACACTTAAGGGGGAAAAAGCCTGGGGGGAACAACGGAAGAAGATTGAATACCCCAACTATATTGGTAGGAATTTTGACGGAGTTAAGGATCCATTAAAAAGTGAAGAATGTTCTTCAGTCCATCACAGAATCTCCTCTTAAACTTATACATAAGTTGAAATTCTAAGTAAAATCTGAGACAGAATTGTCTGACACTGAGTAGTTCATAATTTTGACATAGGCAGTTCACTGCTTTTTAAAATACGGAATTATGTTTATCCCCGATTTTCATCAGCGATACATGGTACTAATATAATTTTGCTTCTATATTAATCAAGTATTTTTGGTGCTATAATTTGATCAATGTGTTTTCCCTCGATAAATGATTTCCGCACCGTGAAAATATTGCGTCCGCTCGATCTGGACGTTTCCTCCTTCGATTCCATCTCGCTGACCTTTTTGTTGCGTCTGGATAACAGAGTGGCCTAGAGGGTCAGCTCTCACGAAGTGGGATGGGAGACCTCTCACAACACAATCCTTCCCCCTCCGCATTCCCCAATCCAATATTCTCCCCTCTCCCGACAAATTGCCTTTTCTCGTGGTCTTTCATTCTTCCTTGGTGCACCCACCCGCATGAGATACTCGCCACCTTCTGATTCCAGTCTCCTTTCCATCCGAGGAGAGGAGGGAGTGTCCAAGGCGATTCAATAGGGTGGTTTCCCATTATTTTTTTATTACCTAAATCGAAAGATTATTACTCCTGGAGTACGTATTTCACGCTTTTAGATTTTTAAATGACGATATCTATTTTTAGCGATTAAATGAAAAGTGGAAAATTTCAAGCGCGCGAAAACGCGATGGCTACGTATGACAGCTGGGAAAACTCTGTGTGACGTCGCTCTGGTTCCCGCTGCCGCAAGTGAGGTGACCTTGGGGCGAGGCTTTGAGCGCTGATACGACGCAGGATGCTAGCAGGTAGCAGAGTACCCTGTAGCAGGTACCGCTTGGCTTAAATAAGGATTATTAATACCCTATCAAACGAAGAAAACATTCCGAACTTAGCCAGTTTTAATAGGTGATTATTAAGACATGTTTCCCTGACCTCTGTGCCTCATGCATGCATTGGTTATCTCAGACGATGTAAAACTCCTACCTACTCGTATAGAAACTCGTATAATCGCATTGGCGCCAATCTGGCCTTTTTCAATGCGGTTAAAATTGATCGTTGCCATTTGTCTAAACTGGGATTTCTAAAACCAAATAATTTGTATATTATGAATACACTAATGGTGGGTAAGGAATCGCAATCACTGCCTTTCATTTTCTTTGATGAAGGAGACTACCCTATTCTCCTACTCAATGACTAATATCTGTCAGGATATGTATCACCTTAGAAGATTAATATTTTCGGGTAATTAGAGGATTTCTTCAGCTTGTGTCAGGCTTAAAAATTGATCAGGCATCCTGCCCTCCAATTTCCTCTCCCACCCCTGTATTCCCATTCTCCTCATCAATCCCTTTCCCGTTCACTCTTAGCTCACCAACCCCCGAAAAATCCCCTATTCGATGGGATTTCCTCCCGTTCATTGCATTTACCAAGGGGTCTGCATAGAGGAGGCTCAATTTCATCCCACAGAAGGTTGATTTCTATTGCCACTTTGGTCGCATTTTAATCGGTTTTCAAAAATACCCGT
The DNA here is from genome assembly GCF_921293095.1 of Ischnura elegans. Taxonomy (NCBI): domain Eukaryota; kingdom Metazoa; phylum Arthropoda; class Insecta; order Odonata; family Coenagrionidae; genus Ischnura; species Ischnura elegans. Next base: position 50,937,655 of record NC_060254.1, on the reverse strand, counting down.
GGCGCGGTGATGAGTGCAATGCGATCCACTTTTTTCCAATATTTTTCAGTGTAATGTTCGTAATTGCGAGGAAGAGCATTGAAAAGTTATGAACCCATTTGAATGCTCGGCGGTTGACAACAAATTTAGAGGTCGACTCGAGGATTCTCTTTTTTAATATTCGTGGCAATAGCGGTGGATCGCCTCTCTCCCAATATTTTCCATTCCTCTTCGCCTTCAGTCCTCTTCCCCAGCATCATATACACCTCATATCACGCTTTCGCTTCAACCGCAACCTCCTTAGCCTTCATTCCACATTCATTTCGTTTCCCCCATTACTATTCTTTTGCAAGGGGGAGAAGAAATTTTCTTTAGCAAACATTGATGTATCTTCTCCCTCCTTTGGCTCTTTATACTTCGGCGATGCTCATTTTCATCTGTTCCGTTGCTATCTACGCCTTTTAATTCTTTGCTACTTACCTTCACTACCTATGTATGCACTCCTGCTCAAAGATATCCGCTTTTAGTTATATTTTTAATATTTTTGGTGATGAGCTCATACGCAAAAGTTTTTCAGCTACTCCATTTAAAATGAAAAAAAAAAAACTTATACAGCTAACGTCTACCAAGCATTCTTGTGGTAGTGTAGCTTTCATATGTGGCTTGTATCTCAGCTGCCCACTTTTTCAAGATGCACTTGGCTTTCATTTTTTCCTCATACTGTTAAAGCATACAAGTGTTTTAGTGCAAATTAAATGCACTATAAATTACAAATGTTATAGCATAGCAACATAATGATATAATATTTGTAACATCACATTTAAATGTTCATTACCAACTTAAGTTATGTACTTTAGCGCAACTTCAGTGTACTTCGATGTTGCAACAGCTGGGCGGGCATGGTGTATTTTGGCGGGTATGATCAAGCAAACACTCCTTAGTAATGAAAGTAGGTGACTGATGGTGTAAAATGAGGGATACTAAGCGCCAATGTTGAACTTTCAATCGACTTGGAGATAGGGACGTCACTCCCTTTCAAAAGGCGGAAGATGGATTTTTGTGATCAACCCACAGCCTCTGACGCTTGGTTGCCATTAAGTCTGCGTTATGAGAAAAACATACTACCCACTGTTGGAAGGAAAATGATGGCTTTAACGTGCCCGCATGAAGACGCATGCGATAATCTTACAAGAAAGAACGGTGAAACTTTCTGGAATGTGAAGGGGAAAGTTATTGACTTCCAAAGTTCGCCTGCAGATATAAAAAAGACATTATTCGCGCTGGTTATATTCGGAGGATGTTTTGTTTTGGATTCAAAGCCTGAAAGATGTTTTGTTTCGGATTCAAAGCCTGAAAGCTTTTAAATTTGACTTTGCATAAGTTGCGTAGCGTCACTAGGTGGCAATAATTACCATTTCTGTACAAACATAAAAAAAATCTCTGAAAATAGCCTCCACCATTTTGTTGCACAGTTGTTAAATATTCGAAAAATCACTCCTTAAGTGATTAAGTTGAATATAATCCGAGGTAGAATAACTCAAATACCTCTCCTTAGATTTCAAAAGTAATAAAGCCTCATCAAGCTCATTAACGTTTTCCTTCACTAATGGCATGTACATCAACAGGATATTTGTGATAATTGCACTCTGAACTTATCAAAATTCCAGTGCTTTCTTATGATTACTGTACGGCCGCATTGGTTAGAAAAGAAAGGGATTGAGAAATCAAGATACCCTCATGTATGTTGTAGGTTATGGATTTCGCATTATTCATACGAAGTTTCAATATTACGCTTATCAGTGCTAAAGTAATTGATGCAAATGTAAAAACTCGTCATTTTCCGCTGATAGGCTCACCTGTACACGCTAATCACGAGATAACGCTAACGCTCATAACCTTTCTTTCCGACCAGAGAGCTTCACTCTAAGACTTAACTCGGTGTCTCCGATGCATGAAAAGAGATGGCCTTATCCTGGTGGCATTTTTTGTGTGTGTTGGAAGCTACTGTGACCCTTTTTCAGCGCGCAGGGTTGACGTAAACATTTCTTATTTGCATGAACAGATTCCCGATTTAGGTAAATCAGCTTCCAGTAGGTAAATTTAGAATTTACCAATCTATCTCTGCTTCTTAAATATTTCACATCTCCTCGTCTCTTTTTCCTAAGGCCTGGAACCTCATCATGGATTTTACCTATTCACATTGCAGCAGCAGTTGTAGTCTCATAATTTATGAGAAGAATAAAAACAAATAGTAGTATTAATTAAATTTTTAATTCGGAAAAATATTGATTTGATTTGTTAAAGCATTTAATCAAGACAGTTTACCGATGGTTTGGGGAATATAAATGTTTCTCATGAAGAATTTTATTACTCATTCACGACAAACGTCCACATTCGAACAGGTCTTCCTTGCAACCATTGGTATTTCAAATGTACTCCAGAACCTTTGCGATTGGCCGAGTCACAACTTCATATCTAAATATTATGCTAGTAATGGTTGATTTAATTCTCCGTAAATCATAATAAGAATAGTTTTGTGAATAAAATCTTCATGTTTTAACTTTAGGCCAATTTACTAATTGCATGATGAGCAGACTAGTATAATGATGTGTGATCATACCTACGTAGTACCTAATTAAGTCGTTTTTGCTTTACTTACACGTCCAATTGTATATTCTATATATACCATTTAACCTTTGCAATTGGCCAAGTCAAAACTTCATATCAGAGTATTAGGTTAGTAATGCTGATTTAATGCTCGGGAAATCATATTACGAATAAATTTGTGAAAAAAAGCTGCACGATTTCGTTTTAGGCCAACTTAACGATGGCATAATGAACACTCTTCTATAATGATGTGTGGTCATGACTACAGAGTACCTGATGAAGTCGTTTTTCCTTTACTCACGGGCCCAAGGGGATGGCGTCGCGACTCGAGAGGCAACAGATTAAGCCAGCCCAGGTGAGCAATGGCTGACGTGTTTGAGTAAAGTGGGATTTCGCTCAGTGATCTTTTATTCGTGGTTTCCTTAGACGGCGTGAGAGATTAAGGGGAAAATTGAGGGTTGGGTAGAGTGGGGATGGTGGAAGTTTTAATTAGGACTCTTGTTAGTATAACGATTTTGGAAAGGAGAAGGGCCTAAGGGTGCGGCTGTGAAAGCCATATATCCGGTTTACGACTCGTCACCATTGTCGCAAGCGAGAATGATTCTGAGATGAAAACGTTTAATATTCCGCTCCAACGTGTGAACGGTTCAGGGTAATTTGAGTGGGAGCGTTATTAATTAAGTTAGAGATCATCCAAATATTTTATCCGTGCCATAATCACCCCATATTTCGGCACCAAACTTTCGTCAATCATCGGTTCCCTTGAGTTAGTAGACTAAGTATCAAAGGAAGTAGCATCATCATCTCGTATCACGGAAGTAAGAGCAAGATTTTTCATTAATGTTTTTCAAGAAATGATTTTAATAAAGTCATTATATTTTTTTCATTGCCTAGATCAATACATAAATGGCTGCTCGTAATAATCTAATCCATATAATAGGCATCGCCTAATATCTTCTGTTTTGATTTTCCTTTCACAAAAAAGTTCTCCTTAAGGAATCATCAATTGAAAACCACTCACTCTAATACTCTTTGTGGTACATCATATATCTTCCATCATATCATTTAAGTCTTGGAAAATATTAGGTCTTGCGTGTCCCGTACTCACCAGGAGTACCTATGTTAACGAAATGGATTCACTACTGGAATTACTCTAATTAGTCCATACTTTTGTTTTCAAACGTTCCAAATTCAAGATAATTTTTGCTAAAAGTTTAATTTCTAGCATTTAATATTTAAAAAATAAATTTCATCTTTGAGCCGATTCCAAAAAATTACACTCGCTTTGTTATTAAATGGAACAGACGCATAAAATTCATTCTTCAATGGGTTTACGTTTTCGTGTTCATAATGTTTTCCCTAACTAGTACTACCCCATGCATGAAAACGGTTTTTACCTAATTCGATCTCTTGTTCTCCTGAAATCATACCGCTCCACCTGTGTTAGGGGTACATATGTTTCCAATTGATTCAGCGTTAGCATATTTGAAGTATACATGAGGTTAATTCATCCTTGAGCGGAAAGTTTCCACAGGCTGTTTGAAAATGATAGCTTTTCCTTGACCATCATCACATTTTTTGCAGTTCAGTTAAAGGATCGTTCTTAAGCTGAGCCACCGGCTTAAACCCTCACGTGATGATGGGATAATTAAAGTTGAAGCGCATGACGACAAGGACGGCAGAAAGACAGAGGGAGGAATGGGAGAGCGTGGGTGTGAAGCGAAAAAGTGGAGCTCAGACAGAGGGAAAGGAAGAGCGGTTGAAGGATGAGATCCGAGGGCACATGACGTCATTAAGCACACTTCAGAAGGTCTTTCGTCGCTCGCACGAAGGTTGACATTAACCAGCGAGTTAATGGAAGAAAAGAAAGGCCATTCCGGCGAAAGATGAAGAAAAGAAAGGCAAAGATTGAGAGGAGAGACTATTCGGGAATCATCAAGTGCTGCATCTATTTTAAGAAAATCGAGATAACAGCTGCCGAACGGCAATAATATACCTGAAAGGGTCACAGAAAATCCATGTAAGTAGTTTCAATTTTCGATTAAGGCATGCAAAATTATCGATCCCATTATGCTACTTGTATGATATTAGTGATGAGGAATTTCTAAGATTTCGTGATCAATGAGTGAAAAAATAGCAGATTTTGAATGAAAAATCAGATGTCTTGTTTAATTTCTTCGGGTAGGTGTAAGTTATAGCCGTATCTTTTAATTACTATATTTAAGTTATAAATGAATGTCTTTGTCAACCGGAACTGTTATTTAACGGTTTCCTTTATTTTTACATGGAGAGATACCACTCTCATTTATTATTTCATGAAATGACTGAGAAAATATATTCATTATAACATAAATTCGAGATCATTTCCAAATTTATCGCATAATTCGTGTATTCTTAAATCAATGGTTATTTGAACTGACACAAATATGAAATTTTGAAGCAAAAACTCGCATAAAGCATATTGTAGCAAAAACTCGCACAAAATGTATCGAAAGCAGATATCAACTACTCCTTATTTCCAACATTTGATAGTGCAATTTTATAGATGTTGCAGTTGTTTTTGAGGAAAATTCTTTGAAGGAGGCACACACTTGGGCTGCGGTCGAGGTGTTGCGCCTCGCTGATGTCCATCCTCGGGTGCCTCGGGTGTCATCCTCCATAGTCGTCTCCCGCTTTCACGGGCTTGCTATATTAGGGATGTTAGGAGCCAATTCCCTTCCCTTTCGTCAAATTATCTCAACTGAAGGTGCAGGGACGCAGTAATATATCGCAGATATCCCGAGGTATCGCGCGATTAGTCTTTATCAGTGGCGGAAAGAACAACATGCTCGTTCGTGCGAGTACCCTATGTGTATACACTTGTCACCCCTTGGTGTATAGCCAATTACCACACGCACAACACCGTATTTAAACGTTCAACACCTTTAACTTGAAGTAGTAGTATTTTTATTTCTTCTTATACTGCAGCGTATATGATTGATTCAATGGCAAATACTTTAATCCGTCTACAGAATAAATAAAAGTTTTAAAGATGTGTCAAAATGATTTTCGTAATATCCACTACTTACATTTGCTTTGAAGGTAATATCCTTTTGGGACAGCCAATAAGCTTAAGACTAAAAACGTTGTACATGCAATTAAAAGTTATGAATTCAAAACAATACTCTTTTGGAACATTTTATCTCTGATAATAATCGCATTTGGTTACAAATCGGCTTCTTAATTTTAGTAAACAAAAACAAAAATATTAAATAACTCATTTGTACCGTTTTCCTTCACTAATGAAGTTAATTCGCTAAGAACTTACCTAATGGAAGGCTCAACGGAAAAATTCGCCGATATTTTATTTTTCATATAAAGGGATTCAAGGCAGATTTTCTGAGAAGGATCGAATTGACTATCACAATCAAACATTGAGAGAATTACTCGGTACAACGACGACCCGTTTAGGAGGGCACAAAAGTATAAATTATGCAACAAAAAAAAGAGGATAATATTACCAATGTGTTCTTCGGTGGGTGTGTTTAAAAAATCAGTGCCCAGTCTCCTGGCTTCTACACCTACATACTACCCCGCAAGCCGCCTAAAAGGCGTGTGGCAAGGGGTGTTAGGACAACAGCCGTTCTTACATAAAAAAATGAAGTGCACTAAGGATATTAGGACTAGAATTTATTAAAGTCCTTCATGATTCGGGGGGAAAAGGAATTCGCATATCTATCCGTTCTGCAAAATATCTCTCTTAATACATTGCTTCTATCGGACCTGGAAATATAGTTGGGATCTAATATTATGTTCCCCGTGTCGCTCTTAAAGATATCCATTCTCAATTGTTCAACCAATCTAAGCCTAGCGCGTAGCCTCCGAGTCTCCAGTGGCTCCCAGCCTAAGTCGCTTAACCTCTGTATAAAAATAAAAATATAAAAATAATAAAAAATTATGAAAATAATATTTTCCAATTCAATGACTTCTAATAAGCCCCAACCTGTACTTATTCTACAACCTGGTTACGAATCTAATGCTAAAAAATAATAAGTAGCATAGAGATTATTTGATCACTACTATTAACCGAATACCAGTATTCTAGAAATGTAATTCGGTAGTTGCTTCTTTTTTTCATCTCATCGAGTAGAGCATCTTTCAGAAGACTTTTACCTGTAGTGGAATGAGAGATAGATCATCTGCATCCACGACCAAGAACAAAAATAAGGCGAAAAAACCACATTATCATAAAAAAATACAGTAAGTAGAATTTATTATTCCACTCATTACAATAAAATAGAAAATTTTTAAAATAATTACACAAGCCCGTTGTAAAAAAGCTAAAAATACAAATCCAAATGATCAAATAAATGTAATAATGCATAAAGGGTCGTCCAAAATTCATGTTTCTTCGATAAAATGAGTCTGCCATAACTTAATAGAGCAAAATGTACCACATTTAGCTCCTCAATCTTTTATTTCGTACCCTCTCTATTATTTCCAAAGTGACCTTGAATTTCGAGCAGTTTCGAGATCCATTCACGAACAGAGGGATTCAAGTGAGTCACAAAAGAGAAAGTTAGATTCATTTTTTCAAACATTTTGCGCGAAGAAATAACCCGAAGAAAACATCACGAGTTAATGAAAGGAACGTTCATTCACTCTATCTCTATCAATTGACGAAATAAAAGATTTTTTTCATGAGAAGAGATTGAGGGAGTTGGGAGAAATGAGGAAAAAAAGAACAGCGCGGAGCACTATGGGAAGGAAGGCGGTCACTCGAGAAACCTTATTAAGCACATGAAGGGGCAATTGAGATGAAGCGTAGGCGTGAGAAAGAGCACAAAGTGGTCGCTTAAGTGGTGGGGGGGAGATGTGGGGCACTTAAGGGGTGGAATCCAAGCTACCATAGAAACGAGCAAGTAAGAAAAAGAAATGAGTTCAGAGATTTGAGAGGCGAGGTGTCTGAGAGGGATATTTGAAAATCAAAGAGGGGACCGTTTGATCAACTTTAAGATATAAAAGAGAGCTAATCAGAGAAAAATTCATTGAGAAATAAATCATTCGTGAAATACAGACCTCAAATTCCTTTCACTAGCATTCAATAATGGAGTCTTTGAATTTAGACCCAACTATAATGAGGTTAAAAAGTAGCAATGTTGCCATTTCTCATAGATTTCTGCTATTCCATTGGATTAATGTGCTTCAATTCCATTTAGAAAAAAAGTGATTCATTTTATCTAAAATAAAAATTTATTTGATATCACGGATATACACGCCTTATTAGACGCAAAAGGTGGATAAAGTATATTCTCGGCAGTAACTCCTGCAGGTACTCTTACTATCAGGGTTGGCACTGCTATAGAATTCAATTAGATTAATATGATTCAATTCCACAAAAAACTGGAAAATGGATTCATAGAATCTAAAATAAAAAATCATTTGACATCTCATATATTTACGCCTCATTAGCACCAATAAATGGATAAAGTGTTTTCTCAGTCAGCAGTAACTCCTGTAATCCTATCGTGATTGGCAGTACAATAAAAATCCATACTACCGCATTTTGATGTTGGTTATCCTTATAGTAAAAGATATGCAATTAACCTATTAACTCATTAGTTTAAATTAAATTTAACCCATTACAAATTTAAAATACTTTACGTCCATATAAATTTTTAAGGTTATAAGAGATGGAAGCTGAAAGTCTCATAGAAATATAATATTTTATTCAGTAAAATATATGCAGCTAGAATGCTGTTCATTTTAACCCGAGTAGTTGCAGCCGCAGTTAGCAAAATTCTCTTTGAATACAACGCATCGTAGAAACATCCCGCAACGGTATAAGGCGATAAGAAAGGCAGCCGATCTCCTTTAAGTGTACGACAAAACCACAGGTAATTAGTGCATGCGCCTTATATAATAATTCAGGATGAAATAAGACGCCTGCGATGAAATTGCAGGAGAATACCGCACCCGAGAATACGGCGTCGATATTCTTTTTTTGCGAGTGAGAATGAGGAGGGGTCTATGGCACAGAGGAATTGTTTCGAGGAATGTGAAGAGATGAAATGGATTTATCGGGTGGAGCTGGTTGAAGTGTAAAGGGGAGAAATACTCAGAGGAGGATATCATAATTAATGATAAAGACAGAGGCGGTGGAATCCGAAAAATAAAGCGGACGCTTTAGCATTTAAGAAAGAAAAATTCTCACCACAAATTTTAACCTATAAACTGTCTTTATTGACACATTTCTGTGATAAAATGGTATTAGATACTTTATTTTTAAAAGTATTACTGCCTAATTATGTCGATAACTAACATCATCTCCTCCCAAGATAGTTTGTGTATAATCAAGTCATTGAGACAACAACTGCAGGAAACGTCAGGAGGATATTTAGGATAAAATAAATTATTAAAAAATGCCAATCAGTAAATGTCCAGCTACTCTGACCGTTAGCTAAAAAAGGGATGGGATCTTTAGCTGACAATTAGAGCTGCAAAACAGGTTATAACACACAAGCAGAAAAGAGGAGACCGAAAGATAAAAAAGAAGATGAGGTTCTGGTGAGATGGAGAGAAAAGCGTCTGGCTTAAGGGCAACTAAAAAACGGAAGCATGGTTCTAGGTCTTCGTCAGACCATTAGTGACTCGTCATTCTCAAGCTATAGTCAGAAACCTCACCTATCCACGCATGCGTGACTACCACACCCTTCCCAACATCTTGCATAACTCATAAAACCTAGACATGTCGGGCCATCGCAAGTTTCTCTCTATAATCGCGCCTTATAATGAAGAAATGAAATTTTCTTCATTCTCCTCCGCCAACCGTTACTGATCCGCGATCCTTAATCACTTCAGGGAAAGGAAGGCAACGAAGAGGTCGTATTGAGTCGCGCTCCAACCCTTGTCCTCATCTTTCACCCCTCACTTCAAACCATGTCTAGCTGTCCCCTATTTAACCCCTTGGCCCCCGTCTAACTTCCAAGGAGAGTCCCCAAAATTCCATTTATCAAGGAGAAGGGCAGAATATTAAGCCCTTTATGTGATTGGAGAACGTCAAAAATGCCCCGATGCCTATAATGAATGTTTTTGGCAAGGATCGATAGAGCTTTAATGGCATTCTTATTGGAAAATGATCGATTGACTTTCTACCCACCCCTTATTCAACTTCGATAGGTTGAAAAATGAGAAGCTTACTTCATCCTTTTATAAAACGTAAAAGTTAAGTTAATAATGTTCCATAAGAATTTACTAATATTTTAAATGACTTGCGTGAACCATATTACCTACTCTATTTCACAAATGTAGATGTGGTATCAGCTATTTTCCACGACATTGAAAAAAAAATAATTTTTGCATTATCACGTAAAATCACTGTCATTTCAAACCCAAATGATATCGAATAGCATTCATATGACAAATTAGTGCCAAATACATAGATAAGAAAAATAAATGCACTAATTTCTGGCCACGTATCTCCAGTGAGGATCAGGGACTGTTCGGAGAATGCAATAGTGTATGGAGGATAATGAAAACCCCTCCCAAACCAATCCCTATCATCCGCCCTCGCCATCCGCAACAGTGCCTTCCCACCCCACTCTTCTATTCCGTATACACGCGCAGCCATGTTCAGAGAGCGCCATCCGCCGTTCTGACTCTCCCACCTACATCCCTCAGCTGCAATTCCACTTGAATTCAATGCAGAGGCTTAGAACGTTCCCTTGATCCGTCTCCACCGCCTTCCACGAACCACGTTAGCCTAGAGCCATTTGAGAGCTCAAGGTTGGTAGAGGCAGACTGAAATCAAATTTTATGGATACAGTGCCCGCTTTATACCAATAAATGAAGTGACTGATGAGCTTATAAAGCGAATAAATATCTAAGGAAGGGAGATGATGAAATATTACTGCAGAAAGCATAAAAAAAACAAAGACAAGGGACTGGGAAGTTTTGATAAGGGATGATATACGTTTTTTTCTGTTTTAATCAGAAAATATATTTTAATTCAGACGCATTCGTCGATAAATTTAAATGAAAAAACTAGTTTCTTCAACCAACAGATTATATATACCTACACTTTGGACCTTTTTCCAGAATTTAATTTTAGACCCCTTCTCCGGAAGACGAGAATAAACATTCAAAGTGTCTTCAGAAAGATGTTAGATACTAAAGCTTATGAAACGTCCCCATGTTTATAAATCACATGCTACATGATCGAATGAGCTTACAAGTACAATGGCAAAAATATGCGCCCCCTAGTTCGCCGACAGCAGAAGGGAGCGAGCAAGCTTTCCGGCATAAAGAGAACATCGCGGCAGAAGTCGTGGGAAATTAGGCAGGCAAGATGAGGCGAAGAAGTTTAAATGAAAGCACAAGAAAACCAACCCAGTTTATAGCGGAGGGAGAGTAATTTAGAGAGTAGCGAAGCAAGAAAAAAATCAGTACGATTGCTTCATTGCGAGCAATGATGATTCTACTTCAATAATGAGGAGAAAAAAATAGTACATTACTTTACCTTACAACTGGATCATCATTTTCGGATTTCCATGCATCGATTGTATTCACCTGACTTAACTCAAAAATATAATTAAGAAAGACACAAATATATAGGTATAAAACTCTTTCCTCCATAAAAAACCATCATAAAAAACAGAAATTTTCGATTTGTTTCTCCTTCGTAAAGAAAGAGAACTTTAGATATTATTATTTATATAATATATAATCACTGTCATTCCACTTAATCACTTGTAGAGCATGGAAGTTGCTCAAGCGATATCTTCCTCCCCTGCGAGAATATCGCCCGTGTATTCCAACGGATTATACCATAACCTTTGACCCTTATCCGTGCACGCTTCTCACTAAAAGCGAGGAGTGAGATGGGCAGTCGAGTGGAGCTGATCCTTTTGCTATCGGAAGTCCTCAGTGCACTCCCATCACTCCAGAGAGCCCTATACTTTAATGCACCTCCTCAAGCGCCGTCCTCAGTCAATCTCTTTCAGCCCCCTTCCGAACACGATGCAATCAACCACGTACCCTCTTATCTTTAACATTTCTCCTTTACCTTCCGCGCTCCACATATGTTCTATATTTCTCTTCCCTCCTCCCTCATTTGTACTACCACTTTCTTTCATTTCATAAAAAAATGCTCAAGAATTGCCTTTAAGATGATAGGCTTCTACGTAATTTAGCTTAGGCGTCGCGCGGTAAGCCATGCATAATATTTTAGGCTAGGCCCAAAAATAACATTTTCAAGATCATATTACCCCGTAACGGAAACTTAGGGCACAATGTTTTTTTTCGAAATCGGAAAATAGTAATGACGGGTGACACACGCTTGAAGTTTAAATTACTTATAGCGAAGTTCAGGAAAAATAAGAAAAAACCGCTCCTTTAGAAGAATTTCTGAAACAAATAGCCAATTCCATTTTGATAAAAAATATTACTTACTCCCTCCGTTAACGAAACTTGAATTTTATCGAATTAAAATTCTCCATACAATAAACACTTTTATGACTTTGTAATGAGTGAGAAAGATACAAAGTCCGAGTGAAGGCAACGCGCATATCATCCAAAATGTCTAACAGCCTGTATCATCACTTTTACTTTTCAAGGCGAACCTGGGAGATATCAAATATTTTTTTTTCAAAATTGCATTTTAATTTTTTAAATGTATCAATATTTTGATTTAACCGATATATTATAGAAACTGTATCGATCTTACATTGATATATCATGTCCTGCTGGCTAGGGATGAAGGAGGACAGCTAACTGATTATGTGACTAGGTCACACTAAGCGGGAATGGAATGATATGCTCACAAAAAGTCAATTTTTGACGCAAAATTTTGATACAAAATGTGCATATTAATATTTTACAAATTTTAACCTCAAGAAAAGCTTTGGCATTCACAAGTTGTTTCCAAAGTAATTTGATAGGTGGAATAAATTTTAGCGGCTCTGAAGCACTATTACTTGACATGAGTTCCTCCGTCTGCACCTTAAGCACGTGTGGAAGTGGCTTCCTCTTCATTCACGTGTAAATTTTATCAAGTTGGCGACGAAAACGCATGACTCACGGAAACGACTTAGTATTCATGCAGTCACTGCGCCGTCGGAGAGGGTCCTTAAGAAGCACCATGGCCCTGTTTTAGTCCCCTTCATAAAAAGAATTGTATGTCTACTGAGATGGAGGAAGGCGTGTGGGTGATCATATTGGTACGTATCACACGACCTGAGAATCTGAAGTGATTCTGAAGTACTTAATCAAATAAAATTATTCCTTGACAGATAATGAAAAGAAATTCTGTATGAAAAACTACTATATAAAGAAATGTGCATGAAAAATTTTGATGAATGAAAGGCCTGCTTTGGCATAAACTCTCCTGGTGGACCCAAGTCTCCATAGTATTAATAGCATCTTCTCAATGAAAGTGTATAAATGTGCAGTTCTTGTCTCACTTGCGTGAACTTCACTGGAACATTTATTGCCAGCTTTAATGGATTTTACCTTCCTGTGCGATATGAGAGCAGCTAATTAAAGAACGGATACATAAAAAATAACTAAGCATTTTATAATTAATGGGAATTTCACTGGTGAAACTATTTTGTTAACGGAAAGAATTTGGTATTCACAAGGTATAATCATGCTTTTATTGCTTCCCCGTCGACTTCTTGCTTTCTCCCGCCTGCAACACCTTCCAAGGCGACTAGCACTTCAATTGCTAGCGAACTTTATCAACGCGGCAACGAAAGCATATTTTATGGTTCATTCAAGATATTCCCTCGTCTTAAACCAGTACACATTATCAGAAACACCACCGATCGCCAAGGTATGAAGTTAGCTGTTGCGAGGCGCACCTGCTCCCCACTATACTTCCTATTACGCCCAAAAGATGTCTCTCTCCGCAAGATGGCGTGGGTCTCCATTAATTCCCTCTCTTCTTATCTGAAGTCACCGTTTTACACCTACACTCCACCCCGTCCTCCCTCCAACCCTCCACACTTTCTTCTCCAGTTTCTACTTCAACGGACTATGAAACCCATTTCATGCTTCCAACGCAATACCTATGCATTAAAAATTTGCATTCTTCTTAAGACAAGACAATGAATGTACTAATTTTCCCGATATTATAAATGATTATATTTCCAAAAATCATAACAGTTAGTCATAGTTTTTCATCGTGCAAAAATAACACACCAGCTTGGAGTAAAGTAAGCAAAAATGACAAGGAATGACATTTCCTCACCAAACATATTGCAATAGAGCATCTTTCATGGAGTCTACATGGTTATTTCATTTTTAACTCACATCAGAAAATATTAATTTTTTAGCATATTAGCATTTTTTGCCCATAAACTTGGGTTAGCAACTCATTAATTACTGAGCTTTGGCAATGCAAAAACATTTTTGGATGCACTACGCAGTTACCATGGTAACGTTTTTTCTTGGGTATTCAGCCTTTTCGACATTTTATTCAATTATCTGGATTTTTAAGGGCTAAAATTAGTTTAGGTTGGACGAAAATGAGAGAGACTTTCTTCGATACTTTCAATGAAATTTTATGTCGAAGAATTCACTATACAAGTAAATGAAATACTTCTATCAGACTAAGATAAATAGCTTATGAAGCAAAATTTCAAGTTTGACCAGCCGGACACCTCAACACTCTATCTGTGTATAACATTTAAGTTCTGAAACATAGAACCTTGACACCATTGATAGGGAATAAAGATGAAATAAAGGGATGGAGTCTGAAATGTTACACTTCCCAATGAGGCTTTACTCTGCCTATGGCTGACGCTTGGTCTTCCATTTTGAGCCGCAAGGTTCATACGCATAACGACTTAGTAACTTTTAGGCTTTGCAAACCAGCAACGATATCCTTTATGACGTCAACCTCTATTGTACTTGCTCCCAGAAATAAGTCGAAGAATAAATAATCCGGCTTTGCCTATATTTAAGCAGCATTCAGCACGGGTCACACTTTGCAAATACGTAAGCAAGAAATTTCAGTTAGGCCTTTTTATGTCTTCTAATAAATCCTACTTGTTACGAAAATTGGTTTAATTAAATTAGCACACAGAGATTATATAAAATCGTTTCAGACTTGATTTTGTGAGCGCCTATGATTCAAAATATGCCCTTTGGAATGTCGTTAGAATAGGCAATATTGCTGTAAGTCAGTGTTTCAGTATCCAATTGTTTGATAGCCCTATGAAGTAATTCAACGGCCTTGTATGATGCAGCCTATGTATCCCAGTCTATTTATTTACTTTACTCGCTATATTTGAAGCATTGAACGTACTTGAATTCACATGAGCTTACACTACTTAATTAATGTTAATTGTAAATTCATCGAAATATTTTATGAAAGTACGTCTAACCTTTTCCCAGCCTTAGTAAGAGATTTTTATCATAGGCCCAACCAATATGTCGCAGGTGACCATGGAAGTACCTCATATAATTCATGATGAGAACATTTAATTTTCCAAATTGTTTTGAAATGGTGGGAAACCAAAAGGCCAAAGAAAAATCATCGGTTTTATTTCCAGCTTAAGTAAATTTATAAACCATACGTCTCGCTAATGAATATTCAATTTCGTTGGAAAATAAATAGCCAAAATAATTTAACACATGAGAATTGGGGAATGTTTTCGTAAAGATGACGTTGTATGTGTCACTGAAACAGAAAAATCTCATACCAGCCCAAATTTTAAACCATTAAAATAATCAAGGAAATTTGTAGAAAAATACGGTAGAAAAGAACATAGTATTTTGAAATAAATACCGGCTTATCGTGAATGTTTTCCAATAGCCTTAATCTGAAGAGATTTAATTGCAGAGGAGACGACTAAACTTTTACAAAAAAACTTAAATTTTATCCATTTTATCAATTTCATTGAAGCCACATTTACTTCATTGTCTTAGCACTTTATTAAAAAGAGAATAAAGCAATAAATTCTTTAGACACAATTCCCTGCATGACAGGAGCATCCAATATTGCACTTCGAGCGTTGCTTTATTAGGATACGTCTCCAACATTCCTTTGCAGTCCCAAAATCCCCAAATTACAATCATAGCCTCTGTCACCATTCCAATGTACCGGCGAGTGGAACACAACTCGTGCGATGGGAATATCAACCAAATGACCAACGACGGGAAAAGAGAGGGATTGAGAGAGAGGAAGGAGAGAGGTGGGCTGACATGCCCGATATCCAGCACTGCGATGCCCTGAGCGGCTATCGATCTCCCCAACCACCCAGTTCAACTCAATCTACCTGGATATAGATACCCTTAATAAATATAGACCTCCTCCCGTCCAACTCCACTGTCAGGCCAATAGTCTTAACCGCAACCCACAGATATGTAGGTTCCCACTGATTCTCGCTGCGACCCAGAAGGGAGACGGAATGCCATTCCCAGCTCACGGTGACGGTGGAAGCCTACAGGACACAAATATGCCTCACAATCACATAGCCAGTCCATAATCAACAGTACATTCCAGCTATGGCTTATCAATTCAAGCATAATTTATTCGGTTAGCTTCTACTATGATTTTATGCTTCTGTTTTATTTTTAATCGATGATAACTTTAATTTCTTACATAACCTCATCTTCAACGCAAGTGCGTACCCAGGGTCAAAACTGGGAGGGGGGGGGCAACCCATGATCGTTCAATTCTTAATATTTTTGCATGGAAAAGGTGAATTAAACCAACATTTAAAAAAATTATGACTGCGCTCAATTTTGAAAATTATTTGCTTGAAAAAAAAATATTTTAAATAAATGTCTTAATCTAATATCATTTCTCATGGGTTAAAAGAAAATTTGTTAAAAACTTTCGTTTCAAACCAGTTCTGATTTTCGTTAAGGACTTTTGCGATTTTCGCTTCTAAGGGGGCAGCTGCCCCCTCCTGCCCCCCGCTGGATACGCCTATGCTTCATCGCATGGGATTTAATGCATCTCAGGCTTTTCAAGCGAATAGAGAATGCAGGAAGAGTGCTAAATCACCGTGCTCAGGAAAATATTCCAAGTACAGCCCCCAGCTGCCTCAAAAAATGCTGAAATTTGTGGTGATATAGCTTGGAAAATATTCTTTAGGGCTGACTTTAAAACCTCCGGTAAATATTTTGACGAGAGTGATAATGGAAGGTAAAGATTATTCCATTTAATGAATAAAAAATTGTAAATTTCACATGTGATATTGTAATGCATTAATTATAATTAATTTAAATCACAATTAATTGTATGCAAATCACATGTGATTTGTAAAGTTTTTTATTTAAAATGAAGCAATTTCACCAAGTCACACCTCATACCATCAACTCCATTTAATGAAATCGAACGTAAATATTCCATTTCTCACTGAGTTCATGGGTCGATTAGTACCATTTATTTAAGTACCACTCAACCAGTGGACGCAGTGAAAGTTTAGGAATTCATCATAGTGAAAATTTTACTTTCTGTCACTACAAGTTCTGAAAATACAAGAATTATTACAATCCATCACGCACTGTGGTGAAATAGCATTCAGTACACTTATAAATTAAAGAATAGCAATTACAAACATAAATTAACAACCTGGACCACTTTTAGTTTCTTCACACTGCTCAACACACAAATACCACTAAAAAATGAGGCGAATGCCAGTTCTTAACCGATTGTAATCAACACTACATCCCTGTCCTGATTCACCAAAAATATCCTCATACACTGCTTCCTTGACCGAACACTTAAACCATCTCACCATAAACTTTAAAATCTCCACATAATATTTTTCGCACCTGGTGATCGGCGGGGACAGCTGACATGAAAAGAATAAGCACGCACGCCACGACACGTTGGTGATTAACGACTGTCGTCCAAAAAATATTGGCAGGTTCTTTTTTTGCACTTTTTCGGCCTTTTGATTGACAGAAAGTGACGTGGCTGCGATATGGCTTGATGTATCCCGGGACATTGCACGGTAGGGATATTCGCGGTCACCACGTGTCGTTGACAAGCAAAAGCAGGAGGTCTTTTGGTCGATAAAACATTAGTTAGTTTCGTTAACTTTAGAAGAGTACACGATTCGACATATGTTAGAAACCGCGACGTACATGACGTGCATCTCAGATAAGTTGCCAAAATAATAAATATTGACAGTAAATAAATTAAAATTGACTTTACAAAACGATACTCTACACACCAAGGGCCGGTTTAAAAATGCTTGGGTAGCGTTAAACGTAGCTTAATGCAGCCGTTACCTTAGCTTGAGAACAACTTAAAGCTGCACCAAAGTAAGCAGACGAAAATAATGGTTTGCTTAACAAGGCCCCCAAATGGAATAATTCCTTACCTTTGATTATCATGCTCATTAATATTTATAGCAGAGTAATAAAGCCGTTCATAAGGCTGATATAATCCATCGGTTATATGAGTATTCATTCCAAAAATATTTGAAACAAGTTGCGGCACTACTCGGAATGTTTTCATGTAATTTTAAGTAGGAAATTAAATATCATGTAGGGAGCCTCTTTCTCTAGAATTCCGACCAATTTTTCCAATCAAAATATTAAGTCCGTTCTATACTTAACTCGCTCTTTAGAACTATGCTTTCTACTATAAAATTTTATCTATGAAAAGGTTTTCTTTGAATTTCTAAGTAACAGAAATTTTTGCCGATGTTTTCGACACTTACACATACAGGGTAGAAGAGGTCAAAAAGTCAAATTTCCCAAGCTACTATTTGACATCGGTGCCTAAAATTTTAGAAGAACAATGTGGGTACATAGCGCCGGTATAAGTGCGATGATCAAGCACATGGCATAATGGAAGGTTACCCTTAGCCAAGAAATGCGTCTCATTTTCCACCACCAGCTTCAACTAGGACTCCATTGCACTTCGCCCATACGAGGGCACGTCACATCGCACAGTAGGATCAAATCGAAAATGCTGGCCAAACCTCACAAACGATTTTTTTTTAGCTAAGAAGTTGAAACTTCGTATACAACCATAGCTCTAAAGAGAAAGTTAAGAATGGTTATAGGTTTTGACTGGAATGACGGGTCGGAATCCTAGTGAAAGAGGTTTCCTACATGACAATTAAAATGTCACTTTCTTTAAGTTACATGAAAAAATTTCAAGTATACCCTTAACTTACCTCAAATAATATTGGAAGGGATAATGATATAACTGTTGGAAATTATTAGCCCTACAACCAGCTTTAATATCTCGGATAAATATTATGATGAGCAAGATTATCAAAGTTAAAAAAATATTATAATTAAGGACACATGTTATTTATTGGAAAACTTTTATACGAATTATCGACTTCTTAGCTAAAAAAATCATTATGTGAGGTTTTGGTCCGCTTTTTTCTGCTCACTGCGTGTCGAACTATCAGAGTATGCAAATTAGATCAGTTTAAATCGGCCAAAAAAAACAACTACCTTGACCTTTTTGCAGATATGTTGATTTTTCAAGTTCATTCTTATGGATTACGACTTTTCACCTACTCCTTGATCCTGTGATTGGACCTCGCGGGCTTTGTCGTTGTTTACAGCATCGTATGCCATTCCTTCCCTCAAAGAAAGGTTTACACATAGCCAGTGGCGTAGTCACAAAGGGGGATTCAGTGTTACAACCCCCACTTGAGCCTTCAAAAGAGGTGCAAAAACGAGAAAGATGTTAGCATGCCACTTTTTCAAAATTACTGTTTTTGAGTACCAACAAAAAATCATGTTTTCAGCATCTAAAATCCCAAAGTTTTCCGGGGAGGGACTCCAGGACCCCCCTTTGCCTTGGGTGGTTTTCCACACATCCCGTAAGGACCCTGAAATCTCCTGTATACCCCACCCATATCAAAATCCTCGCTACCCCATAGCATAGAACGTGTACGTGAACCAGAATTCTTGCGAAGTCATTAAATCATACGAAGCGGAAGACAACTTTCGCGTTTTTTTTACCTGAAAATCATTAGAGAAAGGCTGAAAGAGGGAGACTTTTCGTCGTAGTAGCATATCTTTTCCTTCCCTTCACCGAATCATTCTAATTAATACCGATTTCGGGGCTCGGTGAACGACCACACGTGTTAGAGCATCATAAAGTGAGAGTGCAGCAACGATGGTCACAGAGCAGTCTGCTCTCAACTGGATTTGTATACGACGGCGTGCCTGAACTACAACAGTCCGCGCAGCTGAGACGTAATTCTTGTAGAGTAATAAATTTGTCACTGAGGTAATTAAGGAGAAATCAAACAGTTTCACCCATTAATTATCCCAGATTGATGCCTCCATACGATCCTATATCTTTGCGATGACGCACGAACATCCCTCGAAGGGCCATATGTACCGCTGCTAATGATCGGTTTGTTAGGAGGTGGTGGAGCATCGACAGGTGATTGATGGAATTCCTTGTCTGAGCGAGCAGTTAGTAAATCCATCAATATTTGCTTGTTTAGATGACTGAATGTGGAGCTATTGAGATATATATATTAATTCTTTACTCGACAGCTGTCTGAGGGCACATCCTTTCTCCATTGATTCTGATAGGCATAACGTTCAAGTTCATCAATGAAAAATCATGTCAGAGTTCACGTGAAAGTTTCTTCGTATCTTGATTATATGTTACAAGAGAATCCACGAGAGTAGGAAATACCAATGTTACATTCATCAATACACGCTTTAAATTACATAAGTCAACATATGCATGAATGCATAATTAAAGAAAAATCTTTATGTCACCATACGAGTTTTGGCATGTTAACTTGACGATAGAGAGTGGGGTTGATTGCATGGGAGACAAATAAAAACTTAGGCAGACAAAATGAGTTCCATTATTTTCTGTAGACTCCCTCTATAACTATGTCAAGAAGGTTAAGTAGTAGCACGAATATATGTAAGGATACAAAATTAGAGGAGGGAGTCAATATTTAATTACTTCACACTTCGACTACTACCATAGCTTGAGAGATCTTAAAATCCACACGCAAATTATTTAATTAAGAAATATATTATTAATCATACTATTATTACATATTGTTAATGAGAGCACGGCGCATAAATATTTTATTAATTCTTCTTACTATATAACAGGGAAATTTGAATAGGATAAGTAAACTTTGAGAGATGATTGAGAAACCCACGTGATAAACCCTGTGGGAAATCTACTCAAATTATGAACGTAATAGGTGGTAGTACAAGAAAATGAAATGAAATTATGAATGAATAAGTAAGCATTTCAAGCAACTCAAAAAGAATTTACCCCTTTAAAACCTTCATCTCTGCATCAATATTTAATCAGGCACTTAATTGCATTTCAGTACAATTCCCTGTTATCGTTGATTAATTCCATCCATACAGCCCGGTTTTCTATTTCAACCTCATTTTCGCTACTAGCCTTTTCCATCGTTACAAATTGAACCACGGGGAGACAGTACAGTGCAGTGCAAACATAGTAAACCAAGGTGAAGGTGGAGGCATGGGGAGGAAGTGTTTAAAAGTACACCCTACATTAAAATCAGTGTAAGTATGGAATTTCAATGAAAAGTGTAGTTTGGATATCTTCTCTTAATGCATTTTAGATTGGATGGCAACTTTTACCGAAAATATTTAATTTTATTATTTATATAAAAGTTCTATATGCCCTTAAAGAAGGAGCTTTTCACATCATACCGACTTATCAGCATTGGTCAGCAGTCTTTCAACTCTGCTGTAATTCTTCTATTTTTCATCCTCCATCCGCTGTCCCAATTACCTATACCTATACCTCCTATACCTCTAATACCTATACCTCCTCCAACTACTGTTGTATAAATGGACAAAAGAAAAGAGTATGATCCCTCTTAATTACGTTTGTAACCACATCGGAACACGTTGTATCCTTTAAAACGTTTTTATGTGGAACCTACGAAATATATATTTCATTCATGACTTTCCAACATTGTTTGCAACTCTTCATTCTCTTCAATGTTCAAATGCCCGTAAAGGCCCTAACCGCAACAGAAATGAACTCCCAGAATCTCGGGTAAGTTCATTCATCCACTCACCTGTTTCGACATTCCAATCATTCCCTTCCATCATTGAACATTCCAAAGCATCCTTGGCCACGATTGGCCCTACCAGCACTCTTTCCTACATCCCCCACTCTATGAGCAACGAAAAACATTCCCTGTTTACATTCCTTGCCGTTTCTCTGTCCGATTACATTACTCCAGCTTGCGACAGTATTGAATGGGGGTTAAAGGAGATAAAAGCGAGGAACTGGGGGTTAATCAATGGCATTTAACTGCTTTGACAGAGAGGAATACACTTGCCATGGGAGCTAGACCCATTATTTTGCGCAGCGAGAAAACAGTGCAGAAGAGATCAGATTAAATCCAGTCTTTATCGAACCGTCACATTTGTTATTCTAATTGGTTAGAGCTATTTCCCTTTAGCGACCAATTACAGCAACTCGTTTAAGTAAATAAATTACCTCACCAATAAAATGTCGATTAGAGGTTTTACCCTTTTTCCAATAGCTAAGAGTTCAAGACAGCGTTGCATTTAGTCTGGCGTAACGCTTTTATTCATGTAAAAGTTCAAGATAAAATTTCGCATGAATTCACTTTATCCCTTTATGTCCCACCTTTATTTAATTTCAAGTTATTTCGCTGAAAGTCATTTCACGTGACTTCTTACACTTCCTAACACCGATAGTATTCAAGGATCTCATTTTATATGCTAACATACTTTTTTACACAATTTTTTAAATAATGGACAGAAATGTACCGCTGGGACTTTAGAGCACCTTTTTCTCTCTCATATAATATTCCCAAAATAAGATAAACCACAGATTTCTCTTTTTTAAAACTTTTATTTTCGAGTTTTTTTACTCATAAATCTTATTAGAACACATTTTATGATTTCAACCATTTTTCGTTCAATATAATATATAGTGATAAACAATGTTATTCCGTTTTTTTAAGAATTCTCATAAAAAATTGAGTAAAATTTAGAATTATTAGCTGTAGTTAGGCATGGTAATCTTGAAAACAATTTATTGTGGAATTAAGACACAAGTATACAGCAGAGTGAGAACACTTTTATACGGCTTAGATTGTCTTTTATTAAGACAACACAGCTCACAACGACCCCTTTCTGCGTCATGAACTGGCCAATAGACTCCTAGGCCTGTCATTCGTACATCTTTGGGCACGGAATATTTTCTTGGTGCTCTTGTTTTCTTTCTGGCTAAAATTTTTGCAACAGAGGAACTCCAGGTCTTTTTTCACACTTCCTAGACTGAGAAATCCTGCTAGAATTGGATGATGGTATCTCTTTTTTGCAAGACATTCCCATCATTCCAAGAGTTACTTCCCTACGAAATTCTAGAAGGGGAAGCTTCTCCACAGCCCCACACTACATTAGAAATTAATTAACAAATGATATATTCATCATTGCCCAAAAAATTCCATGCCACCATTTACTTTCGTATTGACCGCATATATAATTTTCTTTACTAATCAGCTTTATCTACGCCTACCATGTGATCATTAAAGGATTTTACCAGGGCTGGACAGGGTACATCCGTTATAATTCCAGTGCGACCAGTCTTCTTCATCGTTGTTTCTTCTGAACCTTGGTAATTAGAAGCTAAAAATACACATATATTGCCCTACCACTTACACACTCATAGACCTATGGAAGTGTGTGAAGAACAAATTCCTCCGATCGATAGTATACAATTCTATTGATTTCATTCATAATGGTGTACGTTTCTTCAGGAGGATTTCTTTGGTTTGATTTATTATTAAAAATAAATATTAATACATAATTAATGATATGTCAAAAGTAAAACACATATTTTCTTATCTCGATCCCACCGTAATATTTTCAAAATAAAGTGCTTGTGAGCCATACCTAATACGCATACGGTATTGAAATAAAACTAAAATTATAACTAATATTTATTTCAATAAGTTCAACAGATGCAGGCGTTATATGGTGGAAGTTCGACATATTTAAATAAAATATGGCAGCACTTTTCCACAATATTTTAATGCGTACGATGGTTCACAGAGCCATCATCTGGTACAAGGTATTTAAATATTCATTTGAGGAAAATATAGGCAAAAGGTAACACATGATAGATAGTTGACTAAATAACGCAACTGATTTAATCTTTACAAAGAGAGAGACAACAATGGAATTTTTCTCATTAATTTTTTCCTCACTCGGTTGCGATGCACTTCACGCCGTTAGAGGAAGATGTGCGTTGGACCTGTTGTAGAGAAAAAAACACCGTAGAAACATTGCTAGATTGGTGTTAATTTTGATGGAACTTAAATACATAAAATCATAATAATAGAATAAGGGAGAGAAAATAGCAGAATTATATAGCATACATTTCCCGCTGAAATGATTAGAAGGGGTGGTTTCAGTGTAATTATTTAGCAAGTGAGGGACTTCTGCGTAAAAAAACACGCAAAAACTTTCCCTAAATTTCTCCATGCATTTCCATAACTTGCATGATCCAACCCCACTCACAAAATATAAATGCCTGGTCGCAATACTTTCCATAGCATTCCTTTCTAGTGTAAAATATAGTATCCTTCCCTCCCATGTAAGCTAGGTATTTACCCTTAATTATCATCTAAAATAAGACTTGAATACCAATCGCATACAGCGTACGCCAATGCCGTACGCTCCTGGAATCAATATGAAAGGCTCTGACAGTATGGATAACTATTCTATTACGAGATACAAGGGTTTGGCTAAACACAGCACGAGACTTTTTGGAAAATATTATGTCCTGAAATATCCTCAACACAATAATATCCGAACCAAATTACTACGATGAAATTGTTTCATTAATAACTGGCAATCCTTCTCAATGTCTACATTTAATGCAAAAAAAATGTTCAATATTCGGGTACAATAATACAATCACGCGTGAAAACTCTTATTTCAATTCAAATTATATTAATATATTTTTGGTTCACCCACTTTTGAGGCGACGCTCGTATAGAACATGAACAAAAAATCCCAAGATCAATAATAGCGTAGGATTATTTCAGAAAGGAAAATGATTTGCTGACGTTTGAATATCATTCAAGAAAGGAAAAAAATGACTGTACCTATAAACTTTGAAAACCTTGCAATTACTAGATTGGCGGTACTTAAGTAGAGATTTGTTGTACTTAAAGATAGATATGCATAAATCCCAAATGGATAATATTTCCTAGAGATTCGTCGAATAAAAAATCTTACAATTAATGCTACACACACAATTATTGCCAAGTAAACAGTTATATTTAACATGAAACAAGGAAAAGAAGGAGTCGATGACTGGACTTCAAAGTGGATGAAAGGAACGGGGGACCAGTTAAGAGGCGGTCTAAACGCAAAGTTTGCTTTGTCTTTGTTTGCGATTGAAGCGCAAAAAGAAACTTATGAAAGATGTGGTCTTCACTTTGTAAATGAGAGAAAGCTCACGGGGAGCTTTAGAGGAAAAAAGGGCAGAGTAAAGAAGTTTAAAAAAAACGGAGAGGAAAATTAGAGAGAATTTAAACCAAACGGGAAATTAGCTAGGGACAGGAAAGCCATTGGGGAATATAAAGAGGATCTGCGGCTAGGATCTAGGGCGAGGGAAGAAGCCTCGCATATAGCGAAGTAACAAGTGAAATAAAAAAAGTGCAGACGGGTGCGATAAAAGTAGAAAAACGTGAAGTGATACCGATGTGAAAGTCGATTGATACGCATTATTTCTGTGTCTCTGACAGACCAGAAAGTTAACTGATCTTTTGCGGTGCTCACACTGGAGGACAAGGAATGTATTTTTAGCTGTATATCATCAGTACCGAAAATTATAGTGAATACATTTTTATAATACAGAGTAATAGGCAGATTTTGTTTCCACCTGCTGAGCAACGAAATCGAAATATTCCGGCCAACCTTATTCTCTACGAAATGTTCAAACTGAAATGCAGTTCCCAGTGACCGATAAAGACCCTTGACAGTAGAAACTTCACGTGAGATGTGATGTAACACACATTAAACACATTAGAACATGCAGTTCTGGGTTTTAAAATGAACTGAATGCATTGATAGTTAAATATATAAGACGGGTCGAAAGAGCCAAATTGTCAGAGAACGTTTAATTGGAGAACGAGATAACTAGAGACTAATGACGATAATTTTCTCTCTGACGCAACGGTGGCTATTTTTTGTAATTAAAATTAGCAATTAAAATCTGCCGTTTATTTTACTTCGATTTAATAACTACGTCAATGCGCATACTTTCGCATTTGTTTTGCTTAAAGCTTTAATGCGTGTATATATTTTTTAATGCTTGGATTGTAATTTCGGTCCATAATTTAATGGTCTCGTGAATAACTAGTACAGGATTGACTCCATGGAACTCGTGAAGCTCTCCCGTCGTTTCCATTTAATATCCTGTGATATAAGCGAAGGAGGCGATGGCACCTTCTGCACCTGCTCTACCTTCCCGCAAGTGTCCATGCACCGTCAAAATACGCCGAACTTTCCGCACCTTGGAGGGTGTTAATGGAAGAGGAGACGGCTTTGGAGATGCTTCCACCTCGCCAGCTTCAAAGTAGACGGGAGTGAAAACAGCGCCTCCACCAGGAGACGCTTTGTTGGCAAACGAAAAAAATAAGGCACACAAATTAGCAGTCGTATACGGTTGAAATATAAAAAGGGACTCGGGTGCCAACACCAGCAATATATATGAAAAAGACGAAATTATTTGAAATAGACGAAAAATTTGGCTGAAAATTAAACAAAGATACCTATATATAACTGTGTGATTAGAATAATTTTCTGTAACTAGATAAAATATACATAATATAATTCTTATTCAGAAATATATTGAGCCATTCATTTATTTAACACGTAAGCTTGCGGTTTACTATTACGTATATTATGAAAATATTTTATAAATACGGAATCAAAAGCAACAGAAAACAGCGAAAATAGCATCCGCTAACAAAGAAGGATCGGAACTCGCAACTGAGCTGGATTAGCTCGATACATTTTCCTCTCAGGCCTATCCTATCATCCCGAGCCAATATTATAGACTAGTTTCAATAGCCAGCTGACTCAGCTCAATTGTAGATCAATCACTTTCAGATTTCTTCGTTTATTTCTTCCAGATCGATCTCAGTTCGTTTATTGAACTTAATGAAGGTGGGTCAATTCTCGTAAGAAAAAGTAGTATGCATAAAAATTTGTTTTTTTCCATCATGAATGAATAGTGTAGAGAATATTGCCAATCCATATAGAGGCATCTCTTGAAGTTCGATTCATAGTTTTATACGCAAGACGTAGCTGCCCAGTCATTTTAGCACCAAATGAAGACCAAGAGAAGCATGAACGAAGATGAGCGGAAGATATCGGTGATAAGATGGCGGCCAATTTACGGGATACAAATAGAAAGCGCAACCTATTGCGAAAGGCTTTTGGTCACTTAAAATAGTGCCTCCCTCCGATAATTAGAGGCAGTTCCTTACC
Source organism: Ischnura elegans (assembly GCF_921293095.1). Classification (NCBI taxonomy): domain Eukaryota; kingdom Metazoa; phylum Arthropoda; class Insecta; order Odonata; family Coenagrionidae; genus Ischnura; species Ischnura elegans. Next base: position 50,910,592 of record NC_060254.1, on the reverse strand, counting down.
AAAGGATATAAAGGAGGAAAAGGAATTTAAATTAAACCTCTGCGGAGATCGTATAAAAGGAAAAAGTCTCAGTAAGTAGAGACACTAGGAGAAAATTGCAGCCACTTATCGGAGACTGTGCTGGAAAATTAACATTTAATGGAAAAGAGGAGAGAGGTTAATTCATGGCTAATTCGCTAAATTACTCTCGTAAAAACCACTCTAATATTTCACAAGTGAATGACATGTCATGTTATCACCAGGAATCCTTTAAATTCCTCTCCTAATAAGAATTTAATTAAATACAATACGCATGCCATTATAACATTTCAAAGTAACTATGGCATCAGAAACACGCGAAACAAAAGGTCATAGGGATAAACTTTTATTGCTAACATTTTTTTAGCTGTACATCTTAACAGCAGTAAAACTCCAAAAATAATTTTTACGAGAACTCATATTGTGTAAAATATTAAAAAAGTGGCAGTAGTCATCAAACGCGCTGAATATGAAGTTAATGTATTCATAAAAGTAAATTGAAAATTGAGTCTCCATAAGAATCTCTACAAGAATAAAAGTTCTATTCATATTCATTAGAATGAATTGCATTTAACTTTTCTCATTTTGTTGAAAATGGTTAAAGAAAAATAAAATATGTGTCAAATTGATAACAAAACCCCTCTTGCAATGAACCCTTGGTTGTAACTGGCCGAGAAACACCATGGATGTACACATATTTTACGAAAATTAAAATTTATTTGAGTAAGCAAAGGGAATGATCACCAATAATACTGCAAAAAAGGAATGAAACTTTAGGTAAAACACAATATAATGGAAGGTTCAATGCAAATTTTACATTTCAATCAATGTATTTCCCAAATACGTGCCCAAAAACATTTGCTTACTCATATAAACACTCTCATGCATCCCAATTCTGAAGTAGATTTATGTGAGAGCTCGAGAGTTGAGATATATTTAATTTATCCACTAAGTGGGAGCTCCGTTAGATAATGATATGCATAATGACGGTGATAACTCTGGAATGATAGGTTGGGGCAACCACACGACAAATTAACACATTGATAAGGAACATAGAGAGTGGCGGATCCAGGATAGGGATAAGGGGGTGTTAAGTAGGGGGTAACCTCCCAGAAGTAGTGGGGGTCCGAACAAAATTACCATTCTATCTACTGTAAAATGGATATTCAAGGGGGGGGGCATTGCACCCATAGATCCACCACTGAACATAGATACATGCATAAGCACCGGCGTGGTACCGGTTCATCAGTGAAGTTACATAATATAAGAAATAAATTACTTTAACATAATAGAAGGAATAAATTACGTGCCTTGGCCCGCAATGGATGTTGATGCAACGTGAATGAACGACTGTAGAGCATGCACACAATATAAATTCATTATTCCTCAACGCGAAAAATGTTTCAATAAGCGTATTGTTACAAAAAATAAAATAAAAACACCTACTATGCCTCAATAAATTAACTAAGGCGAATGGAATGAAGAACCGCAGAGGAAGTTACATTGGGACAGCGGATGGAGGATGAAAAATAGAAGAATTACAGCCGAATTGAAAGACTGCTGACCAACGCTGATAAGTCGGTATGATGTGAAAAAGCTCCTTCTTTAAGGGCATATAAAACTTTGATATAAATAATAAAATTAAATATTTTCGGTAAAAGTTGCCATCTAATCAAAAATGCATTAAGAGAAGATATCCAAAAGACACTTTTCATTGAAAATCCATACTTAGACTGATTTTAATGTACTTTGGGAACACAAATAAACTTATACTGTTTTGTCTTACCAATATTTTTCACGATTGGCTTCATAAAATAAATGTGCTTGAAGAAGTAAAACAATGCGTATAGAATTTGACCACTGAATTATCCATGCACGCATGTTATCTTCCAGTACACGGCCTTTGGTAGCCAAGTTGATCGTACCCATTTTCAAGGTAAGGCAAAAGGGCATTGAGGTGAAATTAGATTAACAGTCGGAAGTGGGATGTGATGGAATGAGGAGGGCTAACGGTTGAAGAATGATGTATGAGTGGGATGTACTGCCAGCTTGCTTTGATGAATAAAGGTCCAAATTTCATTGACAAGCAGCTAAGATAACCAATGGAACGATCCGTATAGCATGAAGAGGTAGGGAATTCGAGAAGGATGAGGCCTAAAATTTAAATAGAGAAGGCAAACCGATACCTACACTACATGAACGCCGAATAATCGCTCATCTCAGAGCCCAAAAAATCACGCGCTCAGCTGGCAGCAACCTGAGCACCAATGCTCAACTCCAGGCTTCGGAGGTGAGCGTTTGTGCTCCGGCTACTTCAGCTGAGCGCATGTATATTGCTGGGCTTCGAGATGAGCGGATTTGATCCGGTGGGCGATTGTTGAGCGTTTTTGCGGTGGAGGTAAAAAAATGAAAGGTGAGTCAGTACAACGACGGGATAATAGATTGTTGAGAATTAGACAGTGGAGTAACTCAAACCTAAAAGTTTTTCAAGTAAGTGCGTACCACGTTAACATAAAAATAAACCGAAATACAATTGCATCACCAAAAATTATATGCTGACTATCCACAGATTTCAATGAGCCTCCACTGAAGCCGCAATTAAGCTCAAAAATCCAATTTTAGGCATAATTAAACCTCTTGTCGAAGAGATGTGTGTAAGTAGGTTATTTTCGGCTGCTAAGCGGTATGGCTTGTGGAATTTTCCTGAATTCCTTTTTCATAAATACTTTTTAAAAACTGAAAGGAATAATGTCTTTTAAAGGTTATCAAGGTCAGTGGGAGTTGCCTGTACAAAATTTACAAGAATTTCAAAATTGAGTTCAATCGATTCGGCTTTTACTTTGTGAAAATCCATTTTGAAATAAAAATACATTACCTTGGTAACTTTTCACTGGAAAATTATTTATTGGTACGACGCTTTTTGACGCTGAGGCTTCATTCTCAAGTATTTTGTATTATATTAAGTATTATTATCTCAAGTATTATATTAAACTTGAGAATGACGCCTCAGCGTCGAAACGCGTCGTACGAATAAACAATTTTCCAGTGAAAAGTTACAAAGGTTGTGTGTTTTCATTTCGATTCCAAAATTTTTTAAATAATTAAAAATAAACGCTAATCCAAAGTAAAATACATACACCCATTCAGATTTTGCAATATAGATGACCGACATGAAGCATGGAGATTATGAACCAGGGTAGGGGGCTTTGCTATCCAAGCTGCTAACCCAACGAAACGAGCTGAAAACACACCTCAGAGGAGAATGAAAAGTTAAAACAGCCAAGAGGAGAGCGGGAGGTGAGAGAGAAGTGGAATAGTAAAGTCCTTCGCCCCTGGGCGATTGAACTCGGAGTGGCCAACGGTCTGAGTACGGATATTAATCGTACTGACGTGTTCTAATTAGGGAGACTGAGAGGACAAATTAGCCTCGCCCACTGACCTCCTACGCGGCCAACTTCCCCACGCCCACCCCTTCCACCCTCGCTTGCGGACCCAGTACCATAGAATCTATCGGATTTTGTCGCAAAGAGCAGGGAGTGAAACGTACGACCCTTTCCATTCCTCGCACAAATAATTGTATCATCATAAGGGTAAAGTTTTCTAATGGTAGAGGAGTATTGGGCCACAAGGACTCGTAGTCTAAATGAAAATGAATGAAATCGGTTTTAAATTAAATAAATAACAACATTTAAAATAATATGCCGAGTATATTAAAATATATCATATAAAAAGATACATTAGCTAAATGCTTCGATATCAAATGAAAACTGAGCCTTAGCGCTGGATATTCTCCAATATATCGAAAAGTAATTTCTAAATCTTCCCATTATCATTTGAATCCCTCTTCCTGCAAGTCTTTAAATTATTTCCTCCGATCACGGTAACCATCCTTTCACATCTGCCTGCTAACTTGCCTCACTTTATACCTCCCTTTCTTCTACTAAATATGACATTGTCTTTCAAAATTGATCACTTGATCATAGTCACCCGCCGCGTGACATGTAACAAGGCAAGAAACGAAATCTGCTGAGGGCCCTTTCCCCAAATGCCAAATCATTGACGATGGTCATAGAGATGCGCCCTTAAGTACACTTCCTTGGCTATCATAAAACGGATATCCCCAGAAAAATGAAATGAAAACTTTGTCTGTCAACTGACAGAAAATATAAAATTTCCCTTTGCCTCATTCTCCCAATTCCATCCTCTACTATCGTTTCCCTCCTCCCTAAACCTCTTGTCCCACTATTCCCCAATAAAGGCAATTCCATTCACGGTATCCGAGCTTTCGCGTTTCCTCTAATTGGTAAACCCCCGTTTCGAATGTTATACTCATACGATCACCTAAATTTTTGTAGCGTAGTACTAAAACGGTAATTGTGGATGGATTCCAAAACTCGTGCGATGATCGATGAAAGAATGCCGATCGATATTTTAAGGCAGCAGCGCCTTGCAAGAAGTTTATTATGAAATTCTACTCTCGGAGGCATTCAAAGGAGAAATTCTGAACAAGTAAGTGTGAATATCAGATAACCTGTAAGAATCGATGGAGAACTCAGAACAAGATGAAGATAGAACGACCGCCAGAGTGTGATTTGACGCCTTCCTTCATATTTCCGAATTCATCGTATTAAAATTGGCAGCCACCTGTTCCTTCCTCTTCCATCTCCCCACTCTATTACTTCCCTCCAACATCTACTGGCACAATTTCCCCTTTGGCGGTATTCCCCATTTCTTTCTCAAACCCTCCCTTACTTCTTCATCATGTGATATTTATATCTACATACTACCTCGCAAGCCACCTAAATAGACGTGTGGCGTGTGGTGTTAGAACAACAGCCGTTTACGAAAAGGAGGAAACGCTCCAACGAAATTACTCCTAATATTTATTAAAGTTTTTTATCATGCGGTGGAAAAACCAATTCCCATGGGATCGGCAAAATATCGCTTTAAATTTACCGTTTCTTTAAGACCTGGAAATGTAGTGGACTCTAATATGATGTTCTCCATGTCGCTCTTAAAGTCATCCATCCTCAATTTCTCGTGCAATCTAAGCCTAGCGCGTATCGTACGAGCATTTAAACCTAATCCATTTAACAACTATGTGACACCTGTATGCACGTCGTAGCTTTTGACGCCCAGATTTCCTTCGTATATTATTAAGTTCATGAAGCGAGTTTTTCTGCAGAAGATCCCATATGCTCGTTGCATATTCAAGGTGTGGTCGGATGAGTGTGAAATAGTGACTCTAATTTACATTCTCGTCCAAAAATATTTCCACAGCCTTTCTCTAACGAAGGAGTGTAACCCCATTCCATCATTACACTTATGTGTTTATTTATTTTTTAAGTTGTTGACGTACAGCAATTTCTGCCAATTTAAAGAGAAACAGCAATCTATTTCTCCCTTACTCCTTTCTCCTTAACACCCGCTTACTACTAACATATTTTCGCTCGCGTAGACGAAGAATCGTGGGGATCCCGTTGCAATTAACTGCGACCCCTCCTCCGCCCTGAATGCATATTACTCTCGACTTTCTCATCCGAAAATCTTCCCACAACAAGCTTTCCGAACTATATCTTCTGTTGGGCTCTGCCACAAATGTATCTCACAAACGGGATCGGAACCACTCCTTTGCCTTGAACCGCTTCACCCTCCCCATGTCCTGTTAAATAGGGTATTTTCCTTCATCAAAAAAAAAGGCATTGATTGAGATTCGTTACCCACCATTAATGTATTCATAATTTACAAATTATTTTGTTTTAGAAATCCCAGTTTAGACAAATGTTAATGGTCAATTTTAACCTCATTTTAAAAAGGGCAGACTGGCAACCATGCGATGCCAATCCACGTGACGTCACAGAGGCCCAGATGCTATACGAGTAGTCAGGCATTTTACATCGTCTGAAATTACCAATGCATGCATGAGGCTCAGAGCTCAAGGAAACGTCTTAGTAATCACTTACTAAAACTGCCTAAGATCGATAAGTTTCCTTCGTTTGATAGGGTATTAATAATTCTTATTTAAGCCAAGCGCTACCTGCTAGCAGCCTGCATCGTATCAGCGCTCAAAGCCTCACCCCAAGCTCACCTCACACGGCGATAGTGGGAACCAGAATGACGTCACTCGGGCTTTTCCTATCATTCATACTTAGCCGTCGCGTTTTCGCGCGCATGAAAATTTTCACTTTTCATTTAATCGCGAAAAAATAGATATCGCCATTAAAAGATCTAAAAGCTTGAAATACGTGCTCCAGGAGTAGTGTTCTTTCCATTTAGGCAATAAAAAAATAATAGGAAACCACCCTATTAGTGACCGCTTCTGCAAACCAATAAAAATAGCAGTACGCCCTTTTCTGCCGTATTCGTTCATTCCATCCACCCATTTACAGGCAGGCCTTTCTCTCTCGCCTGCTACTCTCCTCTTCCCGAGGTAGGGCGACCCCTCTTCCCCACCAAACTCTCTCTGCATCCAAACAGCAACGAGAGCAGTGATGCAAACGCATTCCAGGCATTTCTGCGTTCACTCCCAGTCACACAACGAGAGAGAAGTCCATTACTCGACAACCGCACACTAAATTAAGTTTACATTGCCGTAGGCCTGACACCTTTTCGATTCCATTAGTTATAATGGAGCTAGAGTGGTAAACATTTACATTGATTACGCTACTCCGGAGTTCAATTTTATCTCATTTTATAGTATATTTCATATGCGATTTCATTTAATTTATATTTCATATTTCATTTTAGTCATCCACGCGCCACAATAGTGCAGTTGAACGCAAACACTTCCCAACTCGGCCTTTACCTCCTGTACACGCCCGCCCGCACATGGGAGCCTATGATATGACATTGATTTAGGATGAAACCACCGGTACCACATTGAAAATTTGCAGGGGCATTTTGCTGGACGAAAATACGCGAAAAAACGTATACTCACGAATAATTTTATTAAGTCGTAAGTTACAAAAGCGTAAAGCAAATCTTAATTTTTAACACTTGTAAGGGAGTAGAGTTGGATACTATCAATAATATTAGGAATTTCTGCGTTCACTTAAAATCACACTATGAAAGATAAGTTCATCACTTAAGAAAATCGAACTAAATTAAGATTAAGGTATATTTACATAAGCGTGAAACCTTTTTTATTCCTCTAACAACATTGTAATATGAGTGTCCACAATATGCTTCGATTCATACGCCAGCCCCGAGTTTATTTCCTCTTTTGATTACATAATTTTTCCTTCAGCCACCAATGCCCCGAAATAGTGTTTCATTTGGCCGTCTTGTACATGCCCGTCAGTGTGAAGCTAAAGTCAACTAACCTATTGCACCGCCGCTACCCACTGTTATCACTTTAAAAATACCTAGAGGCATAATGCTGGACGATAATTCGCGAAGTAACGTAAAGCCAGGAAGTTATTTGGAGTAATAACTCCTCAAAGCTTCATATTGATAACATGGAGGCCTTTTTTACCTCAATGGACAAGACTTTGATATTACCAAATTCAAATTCAATATTTCCACAGCTTGGCATAAATAAATTGCAACGCGAATTTCAGAGTCAACTAAACTACTACATAACACGCATCATTCCTTTCTAAAGTATGCTTGACGATATCTCTAGTAGAGCCTTTATTAACTTCACTTTGTGAAATAAAAATGATGTCCTTAATTTTAAAGTAATTAAGTAAGGTAATTAAGGACGACTAAAATTTCAATTCATTGACATTTTTTTATGTTCCTTAACTGTCTAGTACTGTAGCGAGCTTATTACTTTGGCTACGGTTCACTCTCCACAACCCTTGCTACCTAAGTGGTCGATAAACTCCAGCATAGCACAGCTGTCACCGCAATGCTTTCAAACCCACGATGTTAAATGAATACCACTGGGAGTGGTAATGAAATTGCGCAGGTGCTGGAGAGTAGACGGCCCAACTGAGGAAGGGAATTAGACGAAACATCTAGGTCATCTGGGTGCACATCAAAAGGCCATTCTTTAAAAAACTTGCGCTTCTCTCTCGCGCCATACGTCGCCTGCGTTCCTCACACATACACATATCGGACTACCCAACCCCAAACCCACCCCTTGCAGTCCTCTTGAAATAAACAAACCCTCCGCACACAGCCCCCGGCTACCATTTCCATTATCAATACTCTCCTTTGGCCCCACTGCGATATTCCAATATGTGTCTCACTCCACTGGACTGCATCTTCTCAGAGTTTCACAAACGACGCCTCTTTGCCTTTGATTCTGTACAGTTGGACAGTACAAGGTTGCCTAATTTGGACCATTTATTTATTATTTTGTATTTTTCCAATAAACGTTACCCTACATCAACCTTTATCATTGCCAACCGATCTTCTGGGTACTATGCTAAAAGTGCCGAGGAATTTTTTTTGATTTTGCAGTAGGCTAGGAAAAAATAGGTCTAAAAAACAACTGAAAGTATATATTGAAAAATTTAGGAAATCTTTATTATACGTGGTTTCACCTTTTTAATGTATTATTCGACGAATTGGTGGTAATATGAGTTAATTTTTATAATATAAAGAAAATAGTTAATGTTTAAATAAGATAAATATTGACTACTGAATGATTACAGAACAATCAGCATCTATGAGTGACAATGCAGGAGGAGCTCTATCGCGCTTGTGGCACTTTTCGATAGATATAGGAGGAGCGTGATAGCATAGCAATAAATCTAACATGAAAAAACTGAGCTAAGACAACAAATGAAAAAACTTCTAAAAATCTGGAATATCATGGGGACCATTATCAGTTGGTGAATTTGAGTTGTACCATAAATTGACGATATGACGAGAACGATACGATATAACGATATAAAGCAGAGTTGTTGCAAGCCATTGCGTATCTCAGATTGGAGATGAAATGAAATTAAAATACAGCGATTAACTTCATCGTACCACAAAAATGTGTGTACATAATGCTGACAGGTGATGCAAAAGTGGGTCGAGGTTCAAAACAAATGAAGAGGAAAAAGGGCTTTGATACGCGCATGCAAAGAGTAAAGTCTAAACATGAAACGCTCAAAGTATACGGCATAAAAACAAGACAGATGAATTCGCTGACCAAGTTCATGAACTACTTGGTAATCGGATGAAAAAGCGTGCTATCTTTCATTTTTTAAGAGTAAAAAACCCTAGAATTACTTCTCCATCACAAGAGACACATCATACTTAGAAAAAGCGAACTGGAAAAGCCTCTAGTTGCAAAAAAATCAAGAAAGAAACCATTATATTCCACGGTCATAAAATAAAAAGGCGCAGTAAAGCAAACGATGAGTTATTTTAGTTTCAGTGGACTTTAATGAGTGCCTATGCCTTGAAAGAAGGTTTCCCAAAGGTTTACCTTTCTCTTTCATGTCTCCCTCTGATATTTGGATCTTTGTGGGTATCTCCAGCAAACCGCGTGGCCTACTCACGAATGTTGAGATTTTTCTTTGTATTTCATTGTGCAACATAATAGTGGTGTTCTTCAAACTCAAATTCTTCATCAGGAACTTTTACGTGATCATCTGACTACTATTTACAACGTTAAATTAAAACATGTTTTTATATATCTTTAGTAGTGAGTAAGGCTTACCCGTAAGCAACTAGACATTATTTGTACGTATTCTCCATAGAAAAAGCTTGACTTCATTGAAATCAAGCACCAGATTCAACAAAGTCTTCAACCAAAAACAAGAACGCCTCACAAGGAGAGAAAAATCAATGTCCTTCGGCTGCATGTAGGTACTCTGAGGAACTGTTCTCTGCTACCTCTGCAGACGTAGAGAATGGGCTTGTTCGACAATATTGTTTCGCAGTCGAACGCGTAAAGACTCGAATAATATATACCACCTAAATAGCCAATAAACAATAGCCACCTAAAAAGGCGTGTGGCAGGGGGTGTTAGGACACCATCCCTCTACATATTAAAAGCAAATGCTGAAAAAAGTACGACTAGCATTTAATAAAGTCCTTTACCGTTTGAGTCTGCCTATCTGCCTATGCTAATAAGGGACAAGAGAAGACAAAGTTCTGTAGCTACTATGATTGCGACCGGGGCAACCTTATATACTGCGGCTTTGGCGAATGAACAGCACAGAGGATGCAATATGAGAAGGACAAAATCACATGTGCCCCATGAATGAGACGGGACATAAAGAACAATTCCAGAGATCTCATACCGAATTACAATCATCATCGATCCCGGAGGCAAAGAGATGGGGGCACGGGAGTGAAAAATTTCATTCGCTTAGGTACGAAAATCCATTAATTCGCAGTGAGGTTAGCAAGTGGCAGCACTGAGCGGAGGTACAGATTGGCAGTGAATTCAGGGAAGGAAAATGTAAAAAGCAGGGCCAGTATTGTACTCTGTGGACCCGCGTAAGCTTCCGTTGTTCGCAAGACCCACATTCAAATATTTCCCACGTTAATTGCGCTCAAGCAGAACGCAAATGATTAAGGACCTGAGCGCGGAAACAATCGTATTTCTCTCCGGACAACAAAATTCCATTCCGGGAAGGCCATGATTTGGCACATCGACAAATGAGGTTGGGTCATGAAAAAGGGAAACTTAATGGAAATAATGCCTTGAGGTGTTTTTTAATGGCAAATCAAGGGCACTTTCGCAGTAATTTTTGTCCCCCAGTCAGACTTTAAATTCAGATTTTAAGGAATTAAGGTTATTCATGGAAGCGGTGGAGAATCCCAAATAATGAATTTACGAGGTAAAATAACACTGAAACAAATATCCTTGCCATATTAAAAGGAATATCGCGTTTTTCATTCTATAGGTCACTTTATTCTGAGAAAATTATTTACGAGACGGCTACGTTGTGCCATACCAGCTTTAGTACTTTAAGTTTCTAGAATCCTATTTGATTCTTCACATAACTTGGCAGAGCCGGAATGAGCTACTGTTTTTTATTTTATTAACGAAACGGATGAATAAAGAGGATACGTTCTATGGTATCAGGCTCAACTATGCGGAAGTTGTTATTCACAAATGAAATGAACTTGAAACATGTCGTACAAAGAAAATAAATCAGTAGATGTCAAGTCTACTTTTCATTTGTGAAACAAGATACGCTACAAAAATTGCCTTAAAATACCGTCATGATTAAATGAATAAGCTTTCCCTATTGGAGTTATAGAACATATGTATTGCGCTTTTTATTCTTAAGCATAATTCCACTAAATTATTCAAACCCGTAACGCACAGTTAAGCGTTCAAATGATTTTCGTCGCAGATAATCGGAAAATCTATATAATTTGGCCAGATGTGAACAACTTAAAAGGGCCAAACAAAGTGTTCTCCGAGGTTGAGGTTAATATAAATAATTAATGAAGATATTTGTCCTAGCAGGTCCATTAGAGTCGAACATGATCTAAGAACAGAATATTAATGAATGTTTTTCAACGTGATAACGAAATAAAAGCCATTATCAATGCAAACCATTGTAATGTCCTTGTAAATTTTTGTCCATTAGACAATACAACCTTTTCGGAGAAGAGAAGCTGCATGTAATCTGAAGAAATATGCTACATCTTTACACTGCAATGAGTTAAACGGTCGGTTCAAAGAAAGAGGGATTGAAATCAGTTGACCTGGCTATCGTAAAACTTTTTACATGACTACCACTCTTAACTCATTAAAAAATTATGTCCCAACTATAAATCCACAGGTTACCACTAACAACTCAAATTATTTGGGAATGGTGTTATTTAAAATTAGTTCTTTACAGTAACTTTCTTTAATATTTTGTTTTACATGCATCGACGTTTAGTGATATCTGCTTACGAATGCAAGAGGTAATTCTTCACTGCCAAAATCTTAGGATATGGTGTCGGCGGTATTTTTCTTAAAAGAAAGTGCCCAAGCGGGTGGATTATCGAAGAACCACACAAAGAGGATGTACTATACTGACATGGAAAACCATGGGTTAATGTCTTCACGCACTAAAAAAAGCTCGGCTAATTTCCCTTAGATAACGTTGTAGCGAAAAATAAATAGAGCGATGGAAATATTCCCTGGGTTATACCGCATACAGTATGATATACACAGAGGGACTGAGGTTCTGAAATAATAGTATAACGAGTATTTTGGGGCTTGGATTCTTCAAGCGGGTGTTAAAAGAGTATTATTTACTGAAACGCATTTATTAAGACACTTCTAAAAAAACTGTAGTTGATACACGAGAGGAAATAAGTCGATAAGGCGAAATTTCTTTAGTTATAGATACGAAGAAAAAAAAAATGCCAAATACTACCAAGCGTACCCAACAGAAGAGAAGGCGATATAGCCGAATGGTGCACCCAAGATCACTGAGTGCATGGAAGCAGAGCAAACTGGAGTCCAACGACATCGTGGTGCCCTTAGGGCGTCATAATCGAATATTCATAGCGTGAGTGAGCAAGCAGAAACGGGGAGCACTGAGGGAACTTTGGGAAAAAATGAACAGCCAATCAGAGCTACCAGTGATTAACGCAACCACAGTGTTCTACCAGAAACACTGTTTGCGCCGAAAATTGGTGCTCATCTATCGCTAATTGTACCACAAACAGCGCGCTGAGTACTAGAGGCTAGCCTAACGGCTTGAACATCCTGAAAATTTCCACCGAGTTTTGATTTCCATTTAGTCACGTAGTCTTAGTTAATTGGACGCATTCAGAGGAATCTCACTGCAAATGGAATCTCATTCACCATTCGAATGATTTCCTCATCACACGTTCAACCTTTCATAGACTCCATCAGACGCATAGGTAAATAAATTGAAACTTTCGTTCACATCAGCATTGACAAATAATGTGTAGGTCTATACTCAGATATAAATGAACTATTCAAATTTTCAATTAGAAAGCATCCGAATTTACTTACATTGATTGCGGCGGTGAAAGTAAATTTGGCTGTCCTAAATCTTTACTACAAAAAGGAGTTATAACTAAATAATTTAGTACCTAATTAGGCGAAATTTTACCCCATTTGTATATTATTAAGCGAGGATTCGATTATATATTTATGTTTAACTGATACTAATTGAATTAAGTGAGTAGAATTGTAGCTCTTCCTCTTTTATCATTTTCCAATTGTTTAATTCACAAGTTTAAACTTAGTTATACTCACAATTGCAGCATGTTATAAGAAGAGATGAAAATGAAACACCCTTATAAAAAAACAGATCCCAGCATCAGTAGGAAAATAGCCAATTACTAAATTGTCGTCACTTATCTACATGTCTATGTATACCATGGAGGATTTCCATTTTTTAAACTCATCATCACATCGAACAGCGCGAAGTTCGTGTCACTGAAATATTTAGCTATCCCAAGTTTGCATACGAACACATCTTTTATACCAATTTTTGTCATTGATCACCATTTCACTTAAATATTATCGTGAGGTGCTCGAGAAAATTCTATATTCAAAATTCCAAATTCACTTGCATCTAACCTTTGGCAGACGATTTATTTTCGAAAAAAATAATATATAGCAAGACAGAATACAACCTGACGGTATTCTAAATATTCTTCGATGGATTATTACTACCGAATGACGCATATCATATAGAAAGAACACAAACGACTGCTCATCAGGATGGTAAATTTATAGACTCGCCAAAATCAGCACGTTACCCAATAGCCCACATAGATTGACCGATTTATTTCCGGTGACGAATAAATGTTCCAAACTAACGCCATCAATTTCAAAAATTTAATGTCAGGGTATTAAATTTAATTTCATGTTAAAATTTGAACATTTCTCAACTCTAAAAAAATTTGCTTGTTATTTTTCCGGAGATATATTTGACATTCAGGTCATAAATCCTAAATAGAGTTTGCCCTGTATACCTAATCTAAAATTGTGGGATGAAAGATTAATTATTGAATGAGCAATTCTCCATGAAAAAGACAAATTACGACCGGTGGAAAATGCAGCACCTTCTTATCAGAGTATATACCAAAGAAAAAAGTGAAATTTCCGACAAAAATATTAGGAAAAATAAGATATTAACGCATCTAGTGCACATTAAAATTATATCTCCACATACAAATTAACTTCTACATCCTCACAGAGCAACCCATAGCATATGGAAATGGTATGTATGCCAGTGGCGACGAGAAAAAGAAATCAACTCCGCTACAAAAAAAGCAGTCCCTTCCACAACGAATATTTGTAATAGTCCCCGAGGACAAAACAGTCAGTCGAGACGTGATGACTGCGGAGGACCTTTTCAAGTCGCAGTTAGTGCGATGCGATATTGTTTCTGCGGCGCTCCATTCAATGCGAAATAGTTAGTGGTAGCATTTACCGCCTCTGTCAGCAATTCAGCTATCGCATTCTTGTGAGGGAATGAACGGTACTTCAAGCGTCCGTTTAATAAGTCGCCCGAGAAAATCAACGGCTACAGTCGCAGAACGCGATTCACTATGCCCCATGTATTTGCAGCTTTCATAGCATCTTTTGATAGATTTCTTCCCAGAAGAACCACTGACTGATCCGTGGTCCTAGTGGTGGTGAATATGAATAATTAGATAGTGGCAAAGGGGCATTGTACTAGACTTAGACTTAGAAAGTCAAAACTCGTCCCAATTCGGTTTGAGTTCAAGTAAAGATAAAAAATATTTGGCCATAAGGTTCAGCCAAGAAATAATATAAACTGAAACACTTCTGACTTAGAATAATGAACTCTAATCACGTTATTACCAATATTTACATATGACTTGCTTAAAGCGAGTCATTGAGGGAAGATAATTTTTATGCACCACTGTGGCTGATAACTCAAAAATGAGATCAAAGCATACATATTGATGCAAAAATATTAATATTCTATCACTCACCAACACTTCAAGATGTCATTTCTGTTCACCAACACTCACCTGTAAGAAAAGAAGGTGAGTTTAGTATATTTGCATTTACTTTACCATTGGAAAATACACTTTCTTCATCCCTTGTTCCTTGATTTAAATAGTAATAATTTTTTTAAATCACTGCGCTTTATTATGTCATCGTAAATGTGCTGATTATTTTATGCATCCTGACATGTTACTTAATCATTATTTATACCCATTCTCTAATCACAGATCTACTTTTAATCATGTGATAATAAACTCGTAATGATAAAGATAGGATAGTCTGAACCTGAGTCTCGTGGTTTGCATAACGTAGAAATACTCAGCGGATGAAAAATTAAATCGTTTTGAAAAAGCATTCTTACTATTACATCAAGCCATTTTCCTGTTTTACTATGAAATATAGTCTAATTTTATGGTTTGGTGGGAAATGCGAGCTTTGTTCAACATATACACTACGCAGATGAGATAAAAGCTATATTTCGAAGGGAAAAAATCGCTGCATTAGAGTCCAGAAAATAATGTCAAACCTCAACTTCGAAGATTTCATAATTTAATAACGCCTCCTCGCTAAAATGGGAGGATTTTTACTATTTTATTTTGCCCACTATATCTGCGGCATGGGTGAGATGGAGCTTACCAGAGTTTGGGTGGAGAGAAACAAGGGCTAGAGGGAGGTGTTGTTTGTGTCTAAAGGTCGATTGAGGATAACCACAGAATGAGAAAGCGGCAACAGCGTAAAGGACAAGAAAGATACCAGATTCAGTAAAGGTGTCTCACGCAAGGAAAATTCGTCCGGCATAAACGTTACAACTGTGTATTGTGCTCTGATACCGCCACTTGATGGATGCAGTTTTTTAAGTCTTGCATATAAATCCGAATGAATGACGTAGTAGAAGAAATTATTTCAAATTATGAAGCAGCTCCCAATAGAGTAATGATAGCAATAGCAAAGACTTTAATACCGAATAACAAAGATATTGCATCATCTATTACTCGAGTAATAAGAAAATTAATGCTAACATATTGATAATGGGTTGAAAACTGAATTTAAAAATGGGAAGCAAACAAAAATAATTAACAATTATCCACTTGCTATACAAACTTATTTTTGACTAAGATACGTTAACCTTTATTTTAATTTCAATCACAGTTATACTAACTACAGTACATCGACTAAATAATTTAAATATTATCTAATTAATGGCAAATAATGGGTTTTAATTTAACTCAAGGCTTTATTCTTCTAGTATTCACAACTTTCAAGCGTTCACTAAGGACAGCGCGAGAAAATAAGCTCAAGGGTTGCAATTTGCCAAATACAAAACGCGAACTAAGAAAGAATATTTAAAAGTGTTTCGCTCCAAGACAATGCTAATCAAGAATTCCTTAGAGGAAAAAATACTGAGATGTTGGAAATGCGAAGGCCTTGGCCGTAATTTGATTCTTAAAACCCACGAGTTTTGATGTGGCTTGAGAATGCAGCAAGCAAGTCTGGGAATATATATTTTTTTTAATTACTTCAGGCGGGATTAACTTGTGGGAATCAGATGAAATCTCGGAAAAAATTCATTAAAAAAACAATGAATTTCGAGATTCAACAAAAATAGTTTTGGATAGTATTTTTTAGGTGATATTACGTGAAAGACAGTGTGAGAGTCTTACGAGGAATGATGAAACATTTTCAATTTTTCCTTGCACAATAAAATGTTTACAAACCGCAAAGAAAAAGGAAATTTGTGTATTTTACAGGCGTGCTAACAATGGGGTTTTAACGTGATTTCCAAGCGGGTGAATTCTTGGCAGCATGAAGGCTACACTGTTGAAATGCGAATACCTTCACTCTACTGGAAACCCCCTCAAACCTTGCAATTCATTGGGGCAACGTAAAATAGCACTGTTTTCCCTGAAGACATAAGATTTTAATTTGAAGATCATAGATTTACAATTAACTCTAGTACCTAGTTCAAGAATCTCATGCTCTGTAATTAATACCTTCATATTACGCTACTCCGCCTCTCATAATTATAGTAATAGTTAGGTTATAGTAATAAATCAATGCCATTATGTAATTTCATAGTCCTTGAACTAAATGACAATCTAGGCACTTGAGTGACATAAATGAAACCAACAGCATCACACCCGCAGCCTTTATGGGCATATTCAGCACTAATAGACTTACTTCAGCATTTCAATGATGGCATTCATAGAGCACTATCCTAAACCAATAAAGCAAAGCTTTCGCTCTATCTAAAGGTGCGTTTAAACTACGTAACATGTTATATGAACATGTTATATGTGACAAGTTACTTGTAACATTTGTTTTATAACAAAAGTCAAGCGGACCCAAAAATGCGCAAATAGCATGTTACAGAATCAGTCGCTGCCCACCCTTTCAACATGCTATTCCCACCATGCGCCTCACCTCTTTTCTGTGACATTTTACACATTCTATAATTTCGTGCGGTAAACCTTGAACTTGTTATGTAACACGAATTTTGGTTTTGTAACACAATGTTACATGGATTTGTAACTTTTTCGTAAAATATGTTATACATAAATTCTTTATATAACATGCTACACAGTGCAAATGCACCTTAACATCGTGCAGGCGCTATCATCCCTCCAAAAAATGCTCACTTTTTCCCGCATTCTATTACGCCTATCAATTCCTTTGCAGTCACCGTTCCAACCGGCGCTCTTCCTCCCCTTCCCCAAGGGACCACAGTCCTGCTTGTATCCACTGCCGTTTAATAGGAAAGGACAATCCATTGGGTCGTAAAAGATGTCCCCATCCACGACAGGAAATCCTTAAAAGGGACGCAGAGCTCGTTTTTCGCGGAAAAGAAGTTTTACGACCAAAGCGTCTTCTCTTGGGTTTGACGAAACTGCTCGAGGAGTTCAGAAAGAGGGGATGAAGTGGGATTAGTGGGAATATGGGGTGCCGGAAGGCAAAGGAATAGGTGTGGGAAGAGGAAAAGTAGGCTTTCCAATATAAGGAAGTGCCGCTGGTTGGGTTTTAAAAGCTCGCTAATGAAAGAAAATGAAATAATACATTAGAGGAAATATCGGCGTTATAGAACAGAAAAAATAAAATTAAAAGCAAAGGTAATCAGGGCGAAACTACAATTATAAATTACTATATTAATTTCGGAATCTAAATACATTTGAGGAATTACGAAAAAAATCAAATTCATGTCCATAATTTTATGATTTTACAAATCTTGTTTATTCATGAATTTGAATCCTGACTGCTAAATGATATTAAGGTTAGAATAAAAATTTTACTGCGGTAGTACCAAGCACAGAACATTTAATTATGACTAAACCAACAGAGACAATCTAAGTTCCAAAAGGGGCAATTTGGAAGTAAATAAGAAAGCAAAAAGCAAGGAGCAGTGTAATAAAAGCCAATGCTTATTCGTCATTCAATCTATACGAAATTTTCACCCTTAAGTCCACGACCTATCGGCCTCTTTAACTTGATCCTCGGGTTCCTGTCTTGAGACAAAGCTGTTCATGGAATGATGCGAAGCGTAGAGCCAATGGCTGTATTCATTTGTTTGTCAACTGGAGTTTTATTTGTCGTCACTGACATAAAATGATACGGTCCATTGTAAAACCCTGCGCTAACAGATAAACAGTTACAGCACGCGGGTGAGTGAATTTAAAGGAGTGGAAGGAATGAATTCAGCCGTATTTCCGAGTGTCATAAAACCTAGAAACTAGAAGATCCTTAACTTCCAAAGGAGTGCGTTGACGATTATATAGGGCCGTTTACGAAAAATGCTTCCGAAAATAATCTTGATTGGCAACTACGAGTATCGTCTGTATGTGATGATAAGATGAAGAAAGGTTATGCCTAAAGAAAAGAAAGGATGAAAGGCTTAAAAAGATTGAAAGAAACAGAGAGTTGAACTTTAAAGTTTTGCAAACAAGATAACATCCACCAATATTAATAATATATATATCATGATAATAAGAATACATAAAATACTAATAAAAGCTAGAAAATATAATGGTGTAATAGCCGACACCGGTCATATATAGAATTTTTTATGAATATTTTGTGGAAGTACAAAGTGTTTGTTATTGATTATATAGCGTAGGTCATAAAAGGCTCGGCTTCCAGCCTATAAATATGCACGCGGGTACAAATTACGCTGGAGCCATGCTTAAAAACAAATATATTGATATTTTTGCTATTTATAAAGCACTATAAGCACTCTTTGTCCCAAAAATACACGATTTAAAAATGTCATTCCAGGCTGAGTATAACCCTATTCAAATGAAGAAAGTATCTCCCACAGCCAGGAAAGAAAATAGTTCCTTTTCCAGTCAAAGATCACTAAATTCGCCGGTCTGCGTCCAACTTCTAGGTGAAATGAATTGGAAAACGGGGATAGAGTACACGCTTATTACGGTGAGGGGCAAATATTATTGTCGTATGGACATCTGGCTTCCGTCTTAAGGACAGTAATCATAAGGCAGTATGTACGCCAAACACCTCATGAAGATTCCTTCGAAAAAAATGACGGCCAGTTTCGTTAAGCAAAATATGAAAAACTAGCAGATGTGCCCACTCAATTGCTTGTAAAAGTCAAGAAGAGTTCAATCGTTTTTAAAACGAGAGAACCAAATCCTCAAAAATAAAATAGCTGGAATCAAAAGAGATCTTTATTGATACCGTTAACTGCCGAAAAATGGGAGGCAATTCAACACACGCAATATAAAAAATGAACCAAACATTATAAGCTAAAGTAGGAATGTTAGTAGCCGTAGGAACGCCACGGACTACCACAGGTAAAGGAGTACCCCGCAAAACCGGGAAATATTAGGGAACTACCCTCTTTTGATAAGGACATAAAAGCTGAAAATAGTTGGAAAAAATGCTGTAAACGACCATTTATCCCCTCCATTGTCCCGAATCTTTCGCGTGACTCCTTTTTTGAAGCCTTTTGGAAAGGAGTGCTTCAATTAAAGGCTTACCGTCGAATTATGCTCGTATTTTTTCCATCCTCGCCGCAAGATATCCTTCGGTAATGTAATCCTTCCCTCCCCTCACCGAAATTATATTCCCTCTCTCCTCTTCAATTCTTTATCCATCGTCTACTTTCCCTTTTCTGCCATGTCTCCCATTTCATTCTTCCCATCCGTTCCCTGAAAATAAACGAACGTTAACTGACTTTTTTAAACTCACTTTCACCCTTTAGCAATCCCAAATTTCACAAGGGCCACTTTCGTTATTTTTTTCCTTTCCTATGCACCTTCGAGCCTATAAAATCTCTTCACTCAACCCCACCTTACATTTTTCACTGTAAAAGTGTTTCATGTTCTAGAAAAATTTTAAAAGATCACATAAGGCCGCATTTCGAGAGATGAATCCTCATTGTACTCTATTTACAACGGTGCATGAGTAACTTGGGGGCTAACAGAAATGAATATAACATGGCAATTAGTCGAACGGAAAATGAACGTCTTTATAGCCACTGATTGAAATAATTTAATTTAAGATGGAATAAAATGGAGCTACAAGCAATGCATTCTCGGAATGCACTAGGAATTTGTAATGGAAGAATTTATACGTCAAAAAATGTTTAAAACTTCAAGGAAGTCATACAGTTACATTTGCATGTACAGCGTTGACAATAAGCAAGTACAAAATAATTTGGAAATTGCTGCTTTTAAATACCATGTTTCTCTCTTCTTTTCCATGCTAACTGATCTGTAGCTGGTGTTACAATTTTTAAAAATTAAAGGAGCATATATTTTAATATCTATTGTTTCTAAAGATGTTTTTTATATTGCAATGATTCGCAATAATTTCAGCATTTCAGGTACGAAATAAAACAAAGCCTCCTTGAAGGTGGGAAAACTGAAATTGGATAACAAAAGTAACAGCAATAATAAAATGATGAAAAGGATACTAGTCAAAACGTGACCTTATTCATCACGACTTGTCCATCACGAGGGTAAATAGTACCATCGAATAGAAAATAGAGATTAATATTTCCGGAATGTAGGGGAAGGTTGCCTAAATCGCGCCAAATTTGGAAAAAAACGAATTAACTCAAAATTGAATGACTCAGTAAAAGTTTTAATGCTGCTTAATATGAGGAGGAATGTCGACTACTCTCACAATTTTTGGGGAAAATAAATTCCAAGTTGAACACATGCATAAAAATTCAATTTGAAACCTCTGCAAACAGCGCGATTTAGGCAACCGGTTTCCTAAATCGCACCACTGGAGGCCAAAATTAGGAAATGAAATTTGAACGACAATGAGAGGTAAGTTATTTAAGGTTATTTTTTAGACCCCTTAACATAACAAACATGTATATTAAAATACCCGTAACATAAGAAACGAAAAAAAGTTAAATGCGTCATATCTTTGACATTAATGATAGATGTAGGTTTTTTACTTGATAAAAAATCTACAAATATTGAAATAAAATGTATAAATCTATTAAATAAGTGTTTATGAGTTAGAATAGTCTTTCCAAGGCAGCTTTTTTAAGACTTCTCACATCGCACAGGTATAGAGAGACGTGGTGTGATTTGGAAGCGAACTCCATTTTTTATGAAATCCTTTCCATTGCCTAAACATGTGATCATACCAAGCTGTTAATAGCACTAAATGAAACACAATAAAATTACAAAATATGATATGTAGCTAAAACTATGTTAATACAACTTATTCGTTTTCAATATTCTTCTAAAGAGATATAGCAGAAGATATAGCAGAAGAGAAAATTTTCGTATACGCTCCTGACTTTTCACAACAGTGGTGGCCACAAGTGAAGTGTGGTGTGCTTAGTGATGCAGGAAGTTCCAAATGCAGCCATTAGATTGCGTATATATCTAATACATTGGTATAAAGGATGGTGGTGCGATTTGGGAAGCGGTGCAATTTAGGCAATTCTCCCCTACATTTTAATATCCGTAAATTTTCTAGTTCTGCGGTAATTTCATGCTATAATAATTTCGGTACATTGTACGCGGGCGTATCAATAAGTCCACACAAAATATAAATGCTTTTGTTACTTTAAATTAATGAGATTTGTTTGGCAAATCTGCATGTTTTAGTCTGTTTTCAAATTTAAAAAATAAACTATAAAAGCGAATGTTAAGCCTAACGATGACAATGTATAAAACAATTTAAGATATTATACTAACTTTATTCCGTCGCTTTTCGAAAACTTATATATCCACCACCTTCGGTCGTTTTGACACGTGTAATTTTAATTGCCGCGATGGCAAACCGGTGGATTTTCTCGGACGTTGGCAGTAACAAAGTCAATAATGAATCATTTCCCAAGTGACTAAGTTCCACTCAAGTCCTTTGCTACCGAAAGTGAACAAATAAAATACCAATTTGAAACAAAGCAAATTCATTTCCACAGGTTTTGCCTTCATTAATTATTT
This sequence comes from Ischnura elegans, assembly GCF_921293095.1. NCBI lineage: Eukaryota > Metazoa > Arthropoda > Insecta > Odonata > Coenagrionidae > Ischnura > Ischnura elegans. The sequence continues at coordinate 50,888,293 of NC_060254.1, read as the reverse complement.
TGGCCAAACAGAAATTGAGGTTGTCTCTAGAGGGCGCTAAAGGGAAAATTTCCCAGCAAATATATACGCCATCAAACACCTGTTCTCCGCAAATATTTGCACTTGCGCAATAAAATAAAAGAAGTATGTGGCATAGGATTATTGTTTTTCCCGTATGAATGCAAAAGAGGATGTGAAGGATATGGCAAATAAATGGACAGAAAATTGAACAATATTTTGTCGTTCTTGCAGAAAGATCGGAAATCTTATACTGGCTGATTGAAAAGAAATCAAATTTTTAAAAATATTCAATTAAGTATTACTTACAATCAATTTCCATCATTTTTTGAATGAATAAAATGGTGAAAACTCTACAATGATATGGGTTACATAATTTCTGTAGAAAAATAAAATTTATTTCTTGCATGAAAAGAGAAAGTTGGCAAGATAAATCTGCAGTAATTGAGCCAGATTTGCATATCATTTCTGAAGTTATATTTCTGCCTGAGGAAGCAAAAAAAGGAAGAAGATTCGTGAAAATTAACAGAAAAAAATATAATATTCTGTTACTATAGGGGAGGTCGCATTATAAGTAAAACTTAAGCTTCTCTGATCAGAAAAATGAGAAATATCTCAGGCATTAAAATAATTTGAATAAGAGGAACAGAAGAAAAATATGGGCATTACATTCAACGGGAAAGCGTTTCAGGAAACATTTTGTCAAGAAAAGACAAAATAAGAAAGCCAATTTAATATCAAGATACTAATTGCGTAATTTACAATATGCGCTATATATTTAGCTGCGGGTATCTTTTCTACTATTTGTACCTAATTTAATATTCAATTCCATTGTTCATAATAAGGTGAAGTAATTCTGATACTTGAATATTTCAAAGTAGTGAATAAACAAACTTTTTACATTGCTGAAATCGGAATTCATAGAAAAATTTGTCATTTATTATTAACTATAGAGAAAATGTCAGGACATAGTTTCTTTCTTCGTGCACATCTTTTATGCCCCATGCATCTAATTAAACTGTAATGGTAAAAAAAGTTACGATAGGCGGAAACTCTGATGCCCAGTATGTTTCTGTCGTCTTCGTAACCTATAAGAAGGAAGACTACCGTAGGTGAACCATGTGAAAACAAAATATGAAAAAAGATTATACCTGCTGTTGCTGATTGCTGAATTGCTGATTATACCTTTTCTACCACCCAGACATTATGTCAAGGAAATTTTCTTCAACTTCAATGAAGGAAAAACTGTTTTAAGTCCTCATCTTAGACACGCGGCTGTGTCGGCTATAGCTTGAAAACATCCGCTGGAGAAAATCACCCGAAAGTACCTCAAGAAAAAGGACCACAATAATGAAGAGGAGTTGATAGGGCCACGTAGAAGTCAATGTAGAGCATAGTAATGAAGAAAAAAAGGTTCTCTTGATTCGGTGGAGGAGGAAAGAAGAGTTTATGTGAAGTGAAAGGCGCAGGAGAGAAGTACTATTGCCGCGAATCCTTCCCTCTTCTCTAACGTGATGGTGAAAGGGATTCTGGGGAGAGATTGGAGATGGAAGGGGTTTGGTGGTGTGGGGGGAGGAATGCGGCCAGTGGCTATCCTGTTGGGAGTGAGAGTGTGAGTCTAGTCTTCTATCAATGAGTGTGGATTGGGGTTTCGGAGAGTGTGAGGAGATAATGCGCCAGATAATTCAATTAGACGGGAGGCAGAGAGTGCTAATGGTGTGCGGAGAGAGAGAGAAGGGGCGTAAAGGCTGGGTAGAGAGACTGTGTGCATGCCAGGTGGATTTGTGAACGGGGAACGGGGCTTGCGCTCGGAAAGGGATGCGATGGATCGAACCTTATCAGGCGCAGGGAGCTGGTACGTTTACTCATCATGAAAAACATTGAGTAAAAACTTTCCCGCATAAAAATCTCACTCACGAATAGTGTTTGGGATAATGCTCTGCATGGAATGAGAAAATATCAGAGCACTGAATGGATTCGCATATTTTCCGACAGTTTAACGATACAAAAGACTTCAAAATGATTTATTTCCTTGATTTACGTGTCCAAAAGTGGGTATTTTTTTATTCTTGGATGCTTATATTTTTCATTACCTTGGTGTTAGCATTAAATTTGACATTTATGATCGTAGTTGAGGATAAAACTTTCACTTTTTCCAAACGCCGTAATAAACAGTCTCATACGATTAATAATGCACATCATTGCATAGAAAATCGTCCCTTCTCCTATTCCTCTAACCCGTTGAGAGGGTGTATTTATTTATAAGACAATTTCTAGTCATCTCCACATTATATTGTAAATAGTAAATTATAACCATTATGCCTCCCTGGTAGCCCCGTCTTACCCTACTATCAAACTTTCATACCCATTTTACAAGCGTCATCTTTTCTTGCATAATAGTCTCTTACGCTCGCCATTCTAACATAATACAACCTCCTTAACACCGTTATCAAACGCTTTAGGAAAATCGCAAAATATATATTTCCCAAGTATATTTCCTGTTTTCCCTTTACCGTCAGTTGTGCCTCCCGAAAGGTTATTATTACATTTACACGATATAACTTGCAGGACAGGTGTAAGGGAGGAAGGGCAAGGAACGGCCCCGAATGAAATAGGGCAGTTTATAAAGGATGGAAGAGAGAAGAAATACGTCGCTATGAAAAGGTTAGCGGATAGGAGAGAGGAATGGAGAGCTGCGTCAAACCAATCTCAGGATTGTAGACTAACAATGACAATTTCATAATTGCAATCCCTCAGTACCAAGAAGAACAGAAATGTCAAGAAGAGAAGTCAAGAGTGGAAGCGATCGAAATATGGTGCTGCCGAAGATTGATGAAGATGAAATAGATCGACCGTGTAAGTAATGAGGAAGTACTAAGAAAAGTGGGAGAAAAGAAAAACCTTCAAAAAAGCTAAAGTAGAAGACGGGACAACTTAGTTGGCCACATTTTGAGGCCTGATGCCCTGATGAAAACGATCGTAGGAGGACGGGTGGAAGGGAAGAAGGGCAAGGGACGGCCCCGAATGAGTTACATAGGACAGATTATAAAGGATGTAAAAGAGAAGAAATATGTAGCTATGAATAGGCTAGCGGATAGGAGAGAGGAAGGGAGAGCTGCGTCACACCAATCTCAGGATTGTAGACTAACAATGACAATTTCATAATTGCAATCCCTCAGTACCAAGAAGAACAGAAATGTCAAGAAGAGAAGTCAAGAGTGGAAGCGATCGAAATATGGTGCTGCCGAAGATTGATGAAGATGAAATAGATCGACCGTGTAAGTAATGAGGAAGTACTAAGAAAAGTGGGAGAAAAGAAAAACCTTCAAAAAAGCTAAAGTAGAAGACAGGACAACTTGGCCACATTTTGAGGCCTGATGCCCTGATGAAATCGATCGTAGGAGGACAGGTGGAAGGGAAGAAGGGCAAGGGACGGCCCCGAATGAGTAATGTAGGGCAGGCTATTAAGGACGTAAAAGAGAAGAAATACGTGGCTATGAAAAGATTAGTTGATAGGAGAGCTGCCTCAAACCAAACTTAGAATTATTGATCTATGATGATGATGATATAATTCGCTTCCTAAGGTATTAAAGCCGAACAGTCTACGTGGCAGATCTGGTTTCATAATCTACAGTATTCACAGCAGATAGAATATTACCAGAGCAACATCAAAATAAAATTATAAGATTTATGCGCAAATTGATCCTTTACATGCGTTATCCGCAATTATGAGCAGTTAAATTGTAGCAATGGCAAGTTCAAGCGGTTGAAGTTTGGATGCTCCTATCCCAACCAGCACTGCGAATTTGAAGTGATGACTCAGCTGAATAGTACCTATTTATTAGCCCACTGATACTAAAATTTATGGAGTCTCGTGCGATCCAATGGAGCATAGGAATTGGTGACAGTTTATAAAACAATTTTTTAAATAGCTCCAGGTATGTATCCGTTTCACCATCAGTATTGGGAGTATGCGTCAGCGAACTAAATTAAAATGTAGGGAAGCGATGAGTGAAATAGGTGAGACAGAAAACGGCAAGTCGGACTGTTAGGCGGAGATTAGAAGATACGATTAACGCTTACGTGCGAAACATAATTTAGCTTCCGTCACGGCACATTCCAAGGTCTAATGACGATGGTAGCTATTATGGTACACTATATTTGAGGCGAAGATTCGAGGCGATTCCAAACCGCAGGAGACGCAAGAGCTCTCTCCGGCAAAAAGGCCTTTCAACAGCGTTCGCCTGCAACACTTTTATTTCAGAGCATACGAAAACCACACAGTTCACCACCGCATTTTTTTGTAACCGCAAAGCAGATGAAGTTCCTCCGTGAGCGCAAATAAATTTGGTCGCGGCGACTTTTCCTGAAGCAAAGATGTAACACTAAGGATAAGTAATATATTTATAGTTATGGTTCAGGCGCCAGAGCATATAGTAGTCGCGAGGAAGATACGATTTCAATCGATTACTATTTGCAACATCCACGATTGACTAACTATAATGCTACAGGACGATAGCTTTTTCTTCTTCATACTTTTTAGTATAAGAAACGTTTCAAAGCTCATGTTTAACGCTTACTTTTTTGGCTCATGTCGTTCTACAAAGAAGGAATGTTTGCGTGCATAAATACAAGAATAAATATTTTTGTGTATATGTGAGTATGTTGTACAAATCTTTTCAGACTCAACACTGCTCCAGGCATTTTGGCTCAGTTGCGACCTGGAAGTAGTTTCAACGTGGCCACTTGAAGAAGTTAAGCAGATATGCCGCAAAAAACCGATGTGTCCACGCCGCGACGCCGAGTCTTAGAAAAATAATACCACGACCCTTCCAATATGTCCTTCAATCAAGGCTGATTACTCAGAATTTAGTCTTCACTTTTCGCTTGATAGCGGTTGCAACTCAATTTCTAGTCACCTGTGACCTATTCGCGACGTAGAAACAACTGGCGCGGTGAGGACGCCACCGTGATCGAATTCTGAAGTCGGAGAATGGGTCCAAACAACAGTGCACCTAAGAGTGGAACAGTCAATGCAAGGGGCGGGTTAAGGTGGTGCTTATTTTATATTTTTTCTCGGATTTTTTTCTCACTTTCAGGGGTAACGCACGATTATACAGAACTTTGGGACTAGATTCGCTCCATTTTTAAGTCCGCTTAACAGAAAGTGATATTATTTTATAAAATCGGCGAAAGCGAATGTTATTCTATTTATGCTCTGAATGTTAAACAATCGGACTGAATTTTTTTGGATATACATTCTGCAATCCATAGCATGTTTTAAGAGGCAGAAATCAAAAATCTGAGGAAAAATAAGTAACACCCTAGGGGGGGAGCGAAATACCGGTGTTGCGGGATGGAAAAGTGTGATTGGTGCGGGTAAAAGGATCCGTGCGGATCTGATCCCCCGGAATACAACTCTCCCATGGTACTTCATTCCCGCATCCGACAGCTTTCTCAATATGTTCACCTGGAGTCATGACGAACGTAATAGAAATGAAAATATATAACCTTGGTAACTTTTCACTTGAAAATAATTTATTGGTACGACGCGTTTCGACGCAGAGGCGTCATTATCAAGTACATTGTATGTGTACTTGATAATGACGCCTCAGTGTCGAAACGCGTCGTACCAATAAATTATTTTCAAGTGAAAAGTTACCAAGGATGTATATTTTCATTTCAGAGACGCAGAGGCGTCATTATCAAGTACATTGTATGTGTACTTGATAATGACGTATCAAGTATGTGTACTTGATAGTGACGCCTCAGTGTCGAAACGCGTCGTACCAATAAATTATTTTCAAGTGAAAAGTTACCAAGGTTGTATATTTTCATTACAACATGGATTTTCACAAAGTCAAAGCCGAATCGATTGAATTCACGAACGTAATCACTTACGGGGAAAAAACTCGGATGGAAAATGTTTGGGTAAAAAAATGGTTTTTCACGTTGATAACCGTAGATTTTAGGTTTCACGTACTTAGTATCATTTGACGTGTAATTATCAATGACACATCTGAGCAAAGAAAAAAGTACTCTTCTCGCATTTCTAAACAATAATTGTGTACTCTCTTACGCATTCTCAGCTCTCTAACTTTCCTGCGAAAACACAGCAGAAAAAATTACGACCACAGGATATTTCGTATACCTCAACATTTCGCCCCCAATACGGCACTTCGTTATCTATACGGAGTTCATAAAAATCATGTGCACCTACCAACACATCAAACTGACCTACTTAGCTCAATAAACAGGATTTAATCTATTACTTCCAAACAACCATTCAAGGCATGGAAAGAAATCGTCCGACGAATTGCTTTTTTTTTTTCAGTGTGAAAAATGCTGCTCAAACTTCATTCAACTAAAACTATAGGAGTAGCTCCTTCAATGCATGTATCATATGTATAATAATAATAAGCCGACATCTATAAATAGCTCAGACCTTAAAATCACGACATATCTTATGAAATAACATAGATAAGAGAACATACGATCAACAATCCGTGTACTCGTGTCCTCCACAAAGTTCTGAAGCTAAGAGATCGTTATACTTACCGGTCATCACCAGAATTTGCTATTGGACCATCATGGTGGAAAGCCGACTAACCCGCCGCAGCTTATTAACGTGATGGATTTAGCTATAAATATTTGTAATAAAATTGAATAAACATTAGAAGTATGAATTTCATAAAACTTATGCTACACTGATCTAAATTTAATAAAACTTATTACGATGAGAAGAAAAGTATGCTTGCTGGAGAGACCGTGTGCCAAAATGCAGTCAAATAGCACTTTTCAAATACTTCATGGACGGGGCGAATGACATTTTCTTGCGATAAGCCTGCCAGGTAAAGAAAAAGTATGGAGTACTCGTCACTGCATCAGATTGCCCGTCCATGTGCACTTCCACGCGACCTTCCCAAGGGCTTTTCCGATTTCCCTCTTGCCCCAGCTGCATTTCCAAACGCATTACCCGGCGCGTCAGCGGTCGTCCGTCCAGTAACCCCTGCAGACCCTAGGGGACACCCTCCCAGCCACTTCCCCTCCCATCGCCAGAGCCACTGCATCACACGACGTCCTCTCCCTCGAATTCCGTGCGTCCAAATTTAGGCCAGGATCCTCGCATTGAAGATTAAAGTTGCAAGGGCTGCATGTATTCGCTCACATGCAACTGCGAACCATTCCCCGTAGATGGATACGTTATGGAGTGACAGGCAGAAAAATCTAGAGAAGATGACTAACTAGAAGGTATTTTAGGAAAAACATTCGCTTTACACAATCCATGCTTCTTAACTCTCTGTGACTGTAGTTTTCGCATTGATTTTCATTTTAAAGGTACGGATAAAAAGGACAGCGCTCTTAAACTCTTGCACTAAAATGGATGAAGCAAGTGGGAGTTATATAAAAATAGAGGGTATCACAAATAGGCTTGAAATCATTTTTAGAATTGCGGAAGAAAGAATACGGAGAGGGGTTTAACAAGGTTAGTCATAGAGTCAATATATATTGACCAGATACGTAATCCTTCAGGAATGTAATTACACTTTACCATTGTGGCAGCTGGTCCCAACGTGACTGTGAGCTAATTATATCGCGTTGTGCATGCGCAGAACGACCCATCGGGTGAAACATGAAAAATACCACCAACAAATGAAAAATACCACTTATTGTTAGTTTGAAAAATGACTTGATCATCAATAAACTGAAAAATTTTGTTTTTGCTGGATATCCTATTGTTAAATTATCCTGAAGTATGATTCACATTTAACGGTAAACTTAAACCGCAGCCATTGAAGCACTGACTATTGGTATCATGTATATCTTACACTTTTCCAAGGCTCACTGACACATTTTCCTCCAACATTATGGTTTTATTCTCAGCAAAATTCGCTCACCCATTTCCAGTGATGATCTTCTCTTTCGTCTTTCCAGCTACACCTCATCATAATTCCTTTTCCCATCACTTTCCTGTTTCATCCACGGGAGAAGTCACCCAAAATACTTCTCTTCGATTTTCTCCTCTTTTATCCCCGACGAAATAAAAAAAAAATAGCAGCCTCCCGTTCTCCTGGGATTCGGCCGTCAGGTCCACCCGATCAGTGTGGCAATTACTGGATCGTTCGCTTGCTACGATCCCGCCTCTTACCGTTCAGGGACCAAAAAGGTACCAACTCCACCTCTTCATTTCTCTTTCTAGCTCCACCTATGTAGTACATACTCTATATCTCTCTTTCTCTATCGCGTTAAAAGGTTAACGGACATCAGCTATCAGTGCAACCGTGCTATTCTTTGACTCCGCCCACTTCTTGCAAGAAGACTTCACTTCACATTACGAGCTAATTATTAAATATAAATGTAATATTTTTCCATCACGCTTATATCCGCGGATTTAGAATGAAAATCATAAAATTGAGTGAATTTTTTTCAATTTTTTTCAAGTCATTCTAATTTTAAGTCGCTCTAACGTATTAGAGTAGCCTACTAACTTATGTATACCTTAGTGCATGCTTCTGAACTCTCATTATACCTAACAGCATGTTCTGTGCTTTCTAGCTATATTGGTCGATAACCTTAATGAAAACGGCAAGTTTTGCCTATGCATGAATGTGGTAGTATAGTTTATCAATATGAGTAACGTTTTTTGGACCGTGTGGTGTGCATGTGGGAATCCAATTGATCACCCCTTGCCAAACACCCTGGAGGTTGCTCGCAGGGTAATTATATAGAGGTGAATGTAGATGTATCATAAAGCCAGCAATGAAAAGATCTCAAAACTTACTCTGAAGGAATTCACTCAGATACACGAAGGGTGGCAGCTACACCAAGGTCTTGGAGATTTGGCCAAAAAAATTCAGCTTCGTCCGATCAAAAACATACGTTATAAAACTTGTGTACAAGTACTAAAATAAACGACATAAAATATAAGGCCAATCAAATACTATCTTTAGACTTCGAAAACACCATAAAATTTAATATTTTTGAGAAAAAATTGTAATTTTCAGAGTTTTTTTTATTTCTGGCATTTTCAGTTCATTTTAGGTCTAGGATCAATATTAAAAAATGTTAAACCTGTCCCTTTTAGCACATTTTCGAACATGGTTCAAAGGGGAGAAAAAGGCTGATATGGACATCATTCAGGGGAAAGCAAGTAAAAGTGATGTTGTGGAGTGGTTATAAAAGGATTAGATGGATGGCAGTGGTATATATATCGCACAGTGGCAATCAAAAAGCGGTCGGGCAACTTCTCAAAGCCCAGTGACGAAGTGGGAGTAGGAGGGAGAAACATAAAGTATATAGTGGAGGTGGAATATACTAAGATGGAAGATATAGTGGACAGTGGGCAGTGGACAGAGATAAAGCGATGTGATTATGGGGGAATCAAGGGGACAGAGTGACATAAAGAGCGACCACGATAAGGCGGAACCCTTTCCTCCCTATGTCAGTCACGGTGGAGGAGAGAATTATCTCCCATATCTCTGTTGCCTGTTCTGTGTCTTTACCAGGCGGAAACCTTTTTAAGGAACCACGGCTGTCCAGTACGCTTATTCATCATTTCCATTTCTCTCACTCATCAGATCACATTCAAATTTATACCTTGTAAATCTGACTCTTTTGTCACCATTCTCCTTTCGACTGGTGACCTCTAATCACTGCCTGACCCCATGACTGATGAAAGAGAGATAGAAGTAAGTGAAAGAATTTCACTGGTCAATGGTCAAAATTCCCGGAAAATCCCTGCGGTCGCGATTAGTTACTTAGTCGCGCGGTTAGTTACTTAGCCGAAGCACCAGAATTTAACGCACCTACGATTGCATTGCTCTACGAGTACATAGTGGTACTCTAGAATGCCGGGGTTAGCCATGGTCAAAATTCCCGGAAAATCCCTGCGGCCGCGATTAGTTGCTTAGTCGCGCGGTTAGTTACTTAGCCGAAGCACCAGAATTTATCGTACCTACGATTGCATTGCTCTACGAGTACATAGTGGTATTCTAGAATGCCGGGGTTAGCCATGAAGATAGCTGTACGGTGTCACGCAGAATGCACTGATGTGCGAAATTCCACAGAGGAAAAATCGTTCCCATTGGCCGGGTATCGAATGCTGATCCATCGATTTCCGGTCGTGTGCTGGAAATCCACGGTCCCGAGTTCAAATCCCGGTTAATATGAATGATTTTTCCTCTGCGGCATTTCGCACAAAAAAGGTATTGCCAGAAAATAATATAATACGATAAATTGATAAATGCGATAAGATAATACAGTCTTTTACTTTGTGTCAATAATAGGAAAAGCTTTTGCACCCCCATACAATAGGGATAACGGATAAAGAATACTATTTTGATACAGTTCCTCTGTTTGAGCTCATAGCTTGAATATTATAAGTCTACCACCGAGTTTAAATGTGCATTCTCGCCGACGTCTCGCAGCAAAGATGTCAAGGATGACTCTCTTTTTCATGATCACGTGATGATCCACATGATTCACGGTTTGCAACTACTCAAGCATACTTTTTTTAATGATTCGCTCATATTTTAAAGATTAATTGACGTATGGTTTCCTTCCCAAAAGCCTAACATCCCCATTCAAGACATTTCTTCGTTTTTACCCGTAGTCATTATTTTTCTCGCATCTAACCAACGGCAATTACCGATATTTTACCTTGTTATGCATTTGGTATGGAAATTATTTGATCAAATAAATATGAAAAGATACGACACAGCCGAACTCTGAGCGGGAATGCCACTACCACCGAAATAGTTTTCTTTAACTGCATAGCAGTTTTCTAAATCTCATCTATTGCCATTCCAGAAATTTTCTACCGGTAAATTGATTAAATATATTAGTGTAAATTAATCGATAATGTATTGGATTAGACCTAATTGATAGCTGGACTACTTGAATGGGGATACTGGTGGTGAAAAATGAACGTTGCCCTGTTAATGAAATCATCAACTCTTGTGTCAGATCTCGACGGGAACTTACTCTGAATCCAAATAAAGTTAAATATAGCTTTAAGAGTGATATACAAAAGGAATCTAAGACTGTATACATCTATACACACGTATTACATTCCTCCTCTCAAACGGACGTCTTTTGTCTGTCTTTTGCATCGTGACACTTACTTTAACTTAAGCTATCATTTTGATATTATCATGGTCTACATTTTGAAAGGAACGAGACTTTGCCTTAAAGTATGCCAAAATCTTAAGTACTTAAAATATTTTACCAGAGAAAACTTTTCTGCATGAGAAACTCGTCAAGTTTCGATATCAGAACTCCAGGGGGATTTATTTCTTCCACAAAAGCTCCGTAACGTTAATGGAAATTTAACTTCATTTACTGGGATCAATACAGAAAATGAAAGCGCAAGAGTTGGAAGGATTGAAGTGGAAGAGAAAATATTCATTAGGCATGAGATCGCGACAGGTACTTCAGACGTTAAGAGCGAGGCTTCCTTCTGACTTCTCATTTTTCTCTTACTCAGCATTAAAATCGCCGAATAGTCTCCCTTGTCGCAACGTGAATGATAAGTTCAAAAACTCTTTTCCATGCTACTTTGCTCGCGAAAAGAGCATAGTTTCTTTGTGTAGCTAAGTCCTCAGTTAAAAAAGAAGAGTCTGAATATCGAAGGAAAGAGACTTGGTAAGTTGGCTCGGAATACATTATCTCAAGTTGGATGACGACGAAGGTCTTACAAAAGGTGTTCAGGTACACAAAAGACTACGAAAAGGACCAAGATGAGAAGTTTGTTTGGAAATATTTACTGGAAACCTAAAGGAAAAGTTGGGAAGATACTTGATACAGGAAATATATATTTTTATCGCAATGCCATTTTTTGTGAAATGGAAAACTCTCCAGCCATTAAGATTACAATCGAAAAGACATTACATATACATATTAAAACTTAATTATTATGAAGTTCTCATATATATGAGACCAATAAGAGTTGATTAGCTTTCATAATCTCAAACTATTAATTTCACATTCATCCTTCAAATTATAGAACGGCGGTTACAGCGAATGTTGATATGGTGAAGAACAGAAAAAGGCTAAATTCGCACGCATTAGGAAATTTTACCATAACCATTGGAGCGCTAATATATAACAAAAATAAATTGACCAATCATTTATTTGATATTTAAAATTTTATAAATTGATATTTACCTACAATTTCAGATTATTTTAGGACGTTATTCTTAGAACTACTTCTTGGAACTTTGCCCAGGAAGAAGCTGGGACAAAGTAGGTATTAATTTTGAGGTTAGGAGATATTTTGAAATTTTTATATAAAAACCTTATTATGAATTAAAATTTCGACTATAAGAATGTCATAACTATATAATTATGCTAATATTTATACACTTTCCAGGCTAATAATAGTTGTTGAGCTATTTTCACCAACACGTTTAGGAGCACAGAAAAACTCATGGTTACACAAAGAATAGAAAACCACCAGTGCTGATCCAAGTAGTGAAAAATCGAATGTTTGGAGTATATCACTAAAAGCTTGATATTGCACCATAGTGGAAACTGCTCTGATCAGTCGACAAGCTGTTTCCTTCAGATAATCAGAGTAATTTGTATTTTTTCTCAGCTTGGGCCAAAGAAGAATCCCAGAGCCAAAGAAACCCATGTTTACGGTATGCATTTAAAGAAATCTATCAGCAGAATGAATACTAAGCCTCAGTGAAACTAGCATTCCGGTGTCATGTTCGGCTGGTGGCGTGAATATCAGCATGATGTAAGTCGTGGCATCGTTCTCAGAGACCGCAACTCATTCTCAAGCAAAATGTGATGATATTTTTACAATTCTTAGCAAACGATATGAGAGAGGTAGCAGAGATAGACACATTAAAAGATGAAAACCTGAAAAAAATTAACGTAATAACATAGTAAAAAACAAATGCGAGATCTCAACGATCGCGAGCCACTAATGGTGTTAGCGGAAACTGTCAAAATATCAAATTCGGATTCTGAGTCCGTAAAAAAAAACGAGAACAACTCAACGCTAATTAAACATCTAGCTGTTTTACACTCACTATCATGAAATATCCGAAATTGGTTTTGTACGTAATTATTTTCCAATTTTCTCGGTGTAACAAATTATTCGGACTGGTCAAAATTCCGAAATTGGCTAAACAACCAGTAAGGTAAGGTAGAAGTAAAAATAAACAAAATTGTTATTACCCAAACAAAATACACGCTGAAGGCAAACATGTGCAATTAAATACCAATTCATTATCGTGTTCACATCGCGGATTGATAAAAGCTGACATGCCAATTATTTGGTAATACGACTGTTACGTTAAATCTCTTTAATACTATGTAATAATCCTTTTCATTTTTGATGGAGAAGGTAAATTTTAGATGCATCAGAACGCAGTCCGGCATCAACGATAATCCCCACTAGACCATCTAATCCTATGGTTATTGATTCATTAATAATTTAATTAAGAGCCGTGGTTTTCATCCCTTCAACAAAATATATTGGAGCAAAATGCCCTGATAATACCTGATAAGTTGACGATTATGTTTCATCTGTCATCCAAGCCAGGAAATTAATCTTACGCGCCTTTCCTATGCATACCGACATTATGAATCCGCGGTTTTCAGTTATTTTTTACAAAATATCAAAACTTAAGTTTTTTTCTCATATGGACATTTATGGTGTGTGATTACATGCTGTATTACTAGTGAAGTGCCTTAGATGAAAGGGCCATGCATTTTAATAGGGAGGATTCAAAAAAATTCTATGGTTCATTTCCTAAAATCAACACACCAAGTCCTTAACAAATCAAAGTTTTCCCCATGATAAAACGCATGAACTTAAATGATACCAACTACTTTTTATGTCACAAAAATATACTTACACAAATAAGAACAGGAGTAGTATGTTTCAGAGGGATGAAAAACACTTACCTGAAAAATTGAGAAAGCGTAAGTACATGGTGACAAGAAGTGAGAAGATACAAATATATTAGAAAAAAAAACTAATAAAACTCTACATATTTGTTAAAAGTTTAATTGCAACAACATATATTTTACCACTCCGCCAGAATAAACGTAGTAATCAGTAGGTAAGGTAAGTGGATCGGAAACGCCGATGCAAATGATTGGGCATGGGTGTATACTTCATAGTAAGCCAATAATTAACGAGCTTCACTAATGCCACTATGATATTAGCATACCTGCCTTCCAACAGTAGCAAATAAGCCATGGGTATTTAGGAAAATACTTTAATGCTGATGAATGAAATCATGAAAGCGGTATACCACAGCTAGGTAAAAAAATTCATAATTTTCTTACTTATAAATACATAAGCTCTACTTAACTGGAGGTACATGTTATGTAAAACTGAGGAACACGGAAAAATTGCAGCAAGCATGAATTTGAGTGAGCCCGATAGCATCATGAGATTAAAATGATATGAATTCTGCAAATAGATCAAATTAAATCCTGTAAACTCAAGGTCATAACAAAATAATCAAAACCTTACGTTATTGCAAGCTGCTAAGCATGTGTTGCAAGAATATCAGTCAGCAAAAAGCATTTTTGGTAACTGCAATATTGATTAATTACTCTTCGATGTTTTTCTTCCCGAATGATGTATCTTACTTATTTTGTCAAGAGATGACGTCTCCTTATCACTGGCTTTACAGCTACTTAACCAATTTAAACTGAGATTTCTGTTTTACCTGATGCATTACGATGTGAAATTCTTAGCGCTCTACTGCTAGGTGCTTACTTCGCTTGAAATACTCGAGAAATGAGTAAATAATTGGAGTTGCACATTAAGATCCTTAAGATAATATTTAACTCCACTAACAAAGGTGCCAACTTAGGAATAAAAGCTTAATCTAACAGGGTCATTACCAACCGATAAAATCAAAAATGAAGGGAAAGTGAAGACGAAAACTATCTATAAATTAATGAAATGATGAACGATTGATGAAATCGGTATACTCTTCAACTAAAGTGGAATACCCTTGAAATACTCGAGAGATGAGTAAATAATTGGAGTTGCAAATTAAGATTCTTAAGATATTATTCAACTCCACTAACAAAAGTGCCAACTTAGGAATAACAGATTAATCATAAAGGGTCGTTCCCAATCGATAAAATCAGAAATGAAGGGAAAGTGAAGACGAAAACAATCTATAAATAAATGCAAATGAACGATTGATGAAATCGGTATACTCTTCAACTAAATTGAAATGCCCAAGGCTTCGCGCCACCAACGTTTTCGTTCGCATTATGGAACTAGCAGAACATTAGTCCCTTCAAAGGTCTTGGCCACCTCTGTCATCAGTTCCCTTGAGACCTGAGGGGAGTCGACCCGGGCGTGAGGGGAAATGCAGATGGTCGGTGCGGGTGCGACTGCGGGAATCTGCGTTAGTGACGGCCGCCGTGTGTATGTCTACGATGCCTCTTGGAAAGGGGGATAGGTGAAAGGGAAATGAAGAGAACTGTGGAAGGAAGAGGACGAGAGAAAATTTAGGAAAGGGAACGTCCCGAGTGTCTATGGCTGCTGGACAAGGGTCAGTGAGGAAGGAGAGGGAGAGGAGAAAGAGCAAGGGGTAAGGATGAAGGTGAAGGGTCCTAAAAGGGTTTGTTTATGCAAAAGGGAAGATGCCGGCCCCCGATGTGGTTTTACGAGGGAGAAGGGCAGTGTTGGTTGGATGCCTTCCGCGATTGACCTTTCTCCAACTTTAATGAAATATAAAGGACGGGGTAGGATTCAGCGACTGACGGTAGTCCACACAGAGATCCATTTGTCTTGGAATGTAAGAACGCGAAGAATATATATTACGGTTAGAAGTTATCATAAAATATCGTGAGTTATGGCCACGTGCAATGAACGATTCATTTGGCAATTAAAATACATCATGAGATTCATTTAATCCAGCCAAACCACTTCGACATAAAAAAAGATAATTAAAAAATAGTCTAAACTCGAAAGTAAACGGATTGATCCTATGACCAATATAAGGAAAAAAGTTTTCTCCATATAAATTATAAGGCCTGCATAGTGATTAGAGGTAAACATAGAATAGCAATTTGAAGAATAGACAATTAATGAGGATCGTTACACAAGAGAACTAGATAAATCTATAATTACACCAAGCTTCCATCTAAAATTGTAGGGCCACTTTATTTTGCAGTGCATGAGGCTTTCCTTTGTTCGAGCCAAACACAAGTACTTCCCAAATACAGAGTGAAAGATTGATTATTTTTGACGAGAGTTTTTACTCTTTCACAGCCATTACGCTACGCGCTATTCATTCGGCCGATCAAATGGACAAGACGTCACAAAGTTCAGGAGCGCATGGCTTCACTTCAGTGCTTCTACGCTATGCACATCTGTAGTCAATTAGGAAGCAACTCATAGGATACCTCTCTCCCGCTTTCTATCGTTCGACGGAATGGCCATGAACGCGAATCGAATGTTGGATTCCCATGGGTGAACTGAAACTGTCATATCACACATTATGAACGGTCGGCAGACCGAAAGTCACGATGTGGAAAATTGACCTCTCGGCTAGAGTCGATCGCCGAATCTTGCCGACAAGCTAATTGGTGCGCAATTTTTGAATGATTTATAGGCGATAAGAAGAAGCCATTATGCTATGATCACACACACTAGCTTTCCCTCAGTTCTATCTACAATCTATATTATGAGGGAAATAATGATGAATTAGTTTATATCACCAGCGTAAAATTGACTTGTTGTTCTAAACTTACTTCACTTAAGCTCATTATGAGTAGATAAAACAATACTTTAATCGTAATCGCTGTATTCAGAAGTACAACATATCTATCAAACTCCTAATAATATTTCCAATCCATAACAGCCATTAATTAATCGTCTCCATTAAGATTAATGACGTAAATATTTAGCATTTACTATGTCAAATATTTTACCCTAGTAAAAATGGCGTTGACGCAGCTTTGTAGGTGAAGATAACTTGATTTTGGGAAAGCCTACCGGGAAACGGGATTATCTAAAAAAAAAGAATGCGGTGTAAGTACTTTTCCAATCCAAAGAACCAAGAAGGGTTGTTCACTCCATCGTTTTGTACCTGAAAAGCTGCCAGTTCAACCTACTAAATGGAAATAAAACAATTTTTCTGGAAAATAACGATCACAATACAATCAAAAGAACAAGACGATTCTTCGTCTCGCCACTTATTACGAGCTTAGACTCTTTACTCTCCATTTATTTATTTATTTCTCTCCCACTGAGATCGATCGATTTTCTTTTATTACTCCCTGCGGTGGCCGGGCTTCCAGTTTCAGATCACGCTGCGCACTCCTTCCATTCCCCTCCCACCAGGCAGCGCTAATAGAGCTGCTTTCTTCATCTGCTGTCAAACACACACATCTCTCCACCTTATATTTCTGTAGTTCTTATAAAACTCATTATGAGTTTTAATCGTAGTTTCTACGTACCTTACTGTGGCTTATCTATCAATCTCCTTATCAAGTAAAACCAAAACAACTATTAATTTAACACCTGCATTAAGATGAATTCTACAAATATTGTAGTTAAGTAACAACTGCGTTAAAAGATACATTTGTCCCGTTGAAAGTAACTTAGTCACTGGAAAGGCAAAATCCGTCCCGCTTTTAATAGTTCCCTTCACTATATCCACGAGGCACACGCTTCTAAAGAGGAATGGAGCACGAATATTATAACTATGAGGTCTTCAGGCTGCTACAATACAACCACCACTACTGCCACTACAGAATTGTATAACCCTATGCAGAAATTTCCTCCAGTAAAAATAAAACATTTGTATCTGATTCCTCTCTCACACATAGCAGAGAAAAGAGCTCCTTCTTCCGCACAACCTCTACGCCTTCATTTTCTTTACGCATATTAGCTATTTCAAATTCAGATTCTTTTTTTGACCAAGATAGTAATAGGCCCAGCACTTAAGGAAGCTATCGAGAAAACTTCAATTTAACTGCCACCTTCCATCATTCCTGCATACAAATACTTTTCCTTGCTGCTCAGATTCTCTTGAACTCGTGAACTTGTCGAAGACAAAGACTTATAGCAAGGGTAATAAGGTTAGGTGTATAATATGAAGGGTGAGTAAATTTTATCGACGGAGTAAATAGACGCAGACAGTGTTAACATAGGAAGGGCATAGCGGTTGAGGATGAATTGTGGTGATTTTGGCATTATGGAGAGGTAGTGAGAAAGCCTTGGCTATATGCAGCAAAGAAATTAGACGGTTCTGACACAAAGAAGACACTGATGAAAAACTTAAATGAGGTTCCCCTCCAACGATGCGATTCAAAAGTTATACACCACTTCAAATTATTGTTGCTCACGTTAAAATACTTGCACTCACATCTGAAATCAATTCAAATTAATAAAAAAATAAAATAAATTCTACCGTGAATATTGGAAGAATAACTTGGGCGGTAACATTTAATTTCTTATATGTGGGTTGTTTCGCCTGACAAAAATCACCGGATGCGAAAAACCCGAAAATAATTCTCGTAAATAGGAACTCCCTGAATAAATAAATAAAATACTTCTGCATGAAGTGAATTCAGTACGTATTTGGAATAGCAAAGTCGCGACGAAGCTCCTTCATAAAAAGAAGAAGGTTAGAAGTAGAAGGTTATCCACTGTTCACTCCTATATTGTGTTGTACTTGTGAGTGACGAAGACAAAACTTAAAACGACTAGCACGCAAGAAAATCAAACCATCCTACCGCAAGTGCTGATCCGAATTACCATCAGAATTATTTACTTATATGCTAAATATCACATGAATATCGATTTATTTCGGTTCCGAGGGTTTTTCAATTTACTTTGACCAGAAAGAAATCCATATGGAATTAGTAACCACGAGATGTTCAGGTTGGAGTTCTCAAATGTCCAGAAATATAAATTTTAATTAAAAAACGACGATCTTATTCCCTTCAAGAGAAATCTCGCGGCCAGGGAACATGAATCCGCCACTTACCTACGGAATATCAAGAACAGGAAATTTGGAATTGGTTTTACAAATATATAAATATAGAAGACAATTCTATTTTAATTATTCAACCTTAATACACATGCATGATATTTTCATGCCTTTTGATGCTTTCATAAATGTATTCCTGGGTATACAAGGAGTAACACTGGCTTTAAGTTAAGCATAGCTAGGGAGTAAGATATTACGAGCTAATCTGAGAATGTTTGAACGGTTACGAAAAACATCTTTTAGAGCAGAACAAAGAAATGGAACCATTTTTTGCGCGCACCATATTTCAAGATCTAACAAAGACGATGAAGAATGAAAGATGGATCTGAAAGTGGATTAGAATAATTATTCGCATGTCCCGTATTGAAGTAAAGTAGTAAAAGTTTATTCAAACTTTATACTTCACGACCCCTTATTATATATATATATTTTTTTTTTTAAATCACGAGATGTGGGTCAACATCTCGTGATTAAAAAAAAAAATGTAAAAGTTTATCTTCGATCCCTTAATTCCTTAACCACTCCTTTAATTTTTATAAGTGCGTTAAATATCTTTTCCTAGGTTTTTTGGTTTCTGAGAACGCTAGAGTGGACATGTAGAGTTGTATGATTGTGACGGGAAATTGAAGTTTTCCCGAAAATACAGATGATAGTCCTTCAGAATTGATGTTTCACAATCGACCACCATAATTTCCCTGTGATAATGAGTATCGAGAATTCAAACGGAACCACGATAAATTTTCAAAGTGAAAATTTTAATGGCTCTCTGCCCTTCCTACCACAGAAGTCACTTCAACCATTAACATATACAGCCAAAAAAGAATTATTCAATGTCAATTGCCAATTGATGCATATTTCTTTTTCTAACCCAAAGCATTACTGAACATTTGCGCAGCAGAATTTTTATCTTTTCCCACGCGAACAGATTTATTTGACAAATATAAGGCACATCTCAAACAAGAGCACACAGGAATTGGAACATAAATAATAACCAATTACGGTGCACGGGTTGCGAGAGAGCTGCATTTGGTAAAAATGGCAAAGCAAAACTCACGAATCCGAGTAATTACTTCATGTGGCGCGTCATTGCTAACTTAGCATACATATTTACGCTACTGCTCAAACATGATAAAGCGTATTTAAAAATATCTTTTTTAACAAGTAGATACATAAATGCACATTTCCCATTCTCATCACTCCTTCCAGCAGTCCCTTTTATTCTCGAAAAAAATCGAGAAACACAAAGCGCACGACAATCGCACGTATTTATGTAAAGAGGAAAACATTAAGTAGCAGGCCCCTAAGGATATTCCCGGATGTATGCAACGCATCGACTTCCTTCTCGCCATCGACTCAATCCTTTTAAAGGAAAATTAGTCTCATATAGTCAATCACTATGCTTCAAATATAATTAAAAAAAATAATACATGCAATTCGAATCCCGTATCCCGGAAAAGCCAAATGGGTTTTTCACGACGAATTTTATCCAAGGTACCATAGGCAAAATACAGGCCATAGGAATCGTACAAGGTACAATACAAGGCGAATGTAAAATGCAATACCACCATTAATGTTCCTCCTGGCTGAAAATGTAAATCCACACTAAACTTGCTTCCAGCAGGTCTTTCATGACATCACGTTACCTTCGGATGAGAACAAAATTTAATGACTTTAAGAAAGAGAAAAATGCAAGCATGCTGTGAAACATTTTACGTACATCGTTTCAGTATCACTAAACAATATAGTCTTATCAGATCACAACAATCACATGAAATTTTTTCATAAATATTTATCACTAATTATCATTACAAAGTACTTTTAACGTTGAATATTTTCGATTAATTATAAAATAGACAAAAAATAACCAACACACTAAATTATCGAACTTTTTAAATAACTAGGAGTTGTTTAAAAAAATTCGATAATTTCATAGCTGCCATTTAGTCAATGTCATAATTAAATTAATCATAAAATTTATCTTCCGGCACATGAAGTCATTAGGAAATCAACTATAGGTTATCGACGCATACTATTATACGGAAGGGAGTTAGCATGTTGGGTGAGCAAGGGAATAATTCATTAATAAGCGACATCGAGGAGAAAGGAAAGTTATTCCTGGTCAAGGGGATACTTGGATTAGCGGAGCAAGGATCTTTTCTATATGCCAATCTACAATAAACCGTAATTAAGTGGATGATGCATGAAAGACACCATAATCCATTAAACAAAAGCATTTTATAATATCTCTTATGTGTGTGTTTAAACTATAGGGTATAAATATTGATAGAACTTAGAACATTATACTTGCTTTGCGGGCAAGTATTTTTTTGTAATAAATGTCTCCTTTAAATTCTTCGTGAACTGAATCAATATATGAATCATTTTTCAATTTATCCTTCACCGATATAAAATTATAATTGATATCCTATCCAAAGGCCCAAGGATTCTTAATCGAGTTCTGTTCAAAATGTGTAATTAATATTAATAAAATATCCACCAGAACTGATTTTATGCTCCTATCAAGCAGGGACAAAATTGACATTGGTTGAAAGCATATTGGTTATAGATATTTAATCATTCTACTTTTTGCTAGCATAAAGCAAAATCCTCTGCCGAGGTTATAAATACGGCCAAGCAGATCTTATGAGATAGTTCATAATGAGAAGCAACAAATATTTGTAGCCAATGTAGCAATATGTAGGTAGCCAAACTGACTCCAAGGCTTCATATATTTGATTAATCCTTCACCGCTGTTTTAAAAATATTCCATCCTGAAGTACCAGGTTTATTCCATCACTAAATTTAAATCATAATCACTTTAAAAAATTAACGTTTTACAGTGCCTTTTCGAAGCTGAAATTAAATACCGATTGTTATTAGTGGAGTTATTTTCATTTCATGAGCTACTATGAATGATTATATGATTGATTATGAATGATAGATATTATGAATGATTGACTATATGACACTACTACTATGATGAATAATTAAACTTCCTTATCAAAAAA